>NW_014012441.1:0-1047 GCF_000611645.1 Monoraphidium neglectum
GCCCCGCCGCAGCCGGCCGCCGCCGCCCTCGTCGCCCCGGGCGCGCGCAGCAGCAGCAGCAGCGGCCGCCGCCGCGGCCGCCGCCGCGGCCGCCTCGGCCTCAGCGGCGGCCAACGACCCCTCAATGCTGTCAGCACTGGCCGCCGCCCTCCAGAGCGCCTCTGCTGCCGCTGTGGCCTCCATGCCGCTCGTCCCCTTGCAGTTGCCCATCCCCCTGCCCCTCGAACCGCTCCAGGGCGCACCCGCCGCCAGCCCGGCAGCCGCAGCCGCAGCGGCGGCGGCGGCCAGGCGGCCGCCTGGCGCGAGTGACTTCGTGAAGGGTGACCCGGTGGCGCAGGACCCGCATGAGTTTGACTCATCGAGTGACCTTTTTGTCGACGACTGGGCGGCCGAGGCGCTGACTCAGCTGGCGGGCACGACGGGGTCTGTAACGGCTGCGAGGCAGCTTCTCGCTCAGCGGCTGTTGCCACAGCATCACCTGCAGCAGCAGCAGCAGCAGCAGCAGCAGCAGCAGCACGCAGCGGCGGCGGCGGCGTTTGCGGGGGCGGCAGGGCGGACGCCCCTGGCGGGGCAGCTGGGGGGCCTGAGCGGGCAGCAGCTGCTGCGGTTGATGGGGCCGACGCAGCAGCAACAGCAGCAGCAGCAGCAGCAGCATCAACAGCAGCGGCAGCAGCACAAGCAGCAGCAGCAGCAGCAGCAGCAGCAGCAGCAGCAGCAGCAGCAGCAGCAGCAGAACCAGCAGCAGCAGCAGCAGCAGCAGCAAACAGCGGCCATGGTGCTGGCGGCGGCGGCGTCGCAGCCGCACGCGCCGGGCCCGAGCGCCCCCGCCGAGCGGCAGGGGCCCCTCGCGCCCGCCCAGCAGCAGCAGATGGAGGCGGCGGTGGCACGGGTGCTGCAGGACTTCCTGCCGCAGCTGATATCCGGGCTGGTGACCCAGGTGGTCACCGCGGTGACGGCAGCGGCGGTCGGCGGCGAGGCGGCGGCGGCGGCGGCAGAGGCGGGCGTGGCGCGGCAGCAGCGGGCGCTCGGCGCAGCTATCGACACCCT
>NW_014012441.1:1747-7755 GCF_000611645.1 Monoraphidium neglectum
CCCGCCGCCGCTGCCGCCACCGCCGCGGCCGGCCGGCCTGGGGAGGAACTCGCATCAGCGGCGCTGCCTCCGCTGCCAGAGGCGTCCGAGGCGGCAGAGGCTGCGCAGGGGGCCTCGCCCGACGCGCCCCAGGAGCTTGCCGCCGCCGCCGCCGCCGCCGCCGCAGACCCCCCCGCGCCCCCCCAGCCACTGGCCCCGCAGCCGAGCGCGGGGCCGGCGCCCGAGGCGGGGCCTATGGAGGCTGAGCTGGAGGGCGGGGAGGGGCCGCGCGACGAGGCGGCGGCGCCGGCGCCGATGGACGTCTGAGCGGCCGGCGTGCGTCAGCACCGCGGCCCACTCATGGGGGCGCCTCAAAAGGGGAAGGGGCAACGGTCCCGCAGCCTACACTGCCATTCGCGCGGGGCCACCCGCCGCGCACGCCGCGGCCGACACTGCTGAAGACCCTCTCACGCATCAGCAATAATTGGAAAAGGGCTGTGCTCACACATTGCAGCGCGCCCGGCCTCACCTTGCCTCCCACACATACCTGCCTTTCAGCTGCGCAGCGCAGGCTGGGCGCCCGGCCCGCACTGCCATCGCTGCGACCTGCACGCGCGCGTGCGGTCGCCAAAACATTGATCCGCAAAAACCCCACTCGCATCCGGATGGTGACATTGATGATGTCATGATGACAGCAGCACAGGTACAGGTGACGTGAACAGCAACCCTCAAAATACGCAGGTCTAGACACGCTGAAAAACATCGCTTCTTGAGCATTGCACGCGCAGCCCCTGCCGCACCCTTGCTTGCAAGGGCCCACGGTGCACAGGCGTCCAGCGCCGACGGCCCCTCGGGCCTCAGGCGCGCGCGCACACGGCCAGGCGGCGGGCCGATCGGCAGTAGCGGCTGCTGATGACGCACCAACTCGCGCCCAACGGACCGCCTGGCACGCCACTGCAGAGTGGCTGTGCGCGAATTAGTCTTGGAAGCACAACGGCCATTGCGCCTCGGCATCCCTCGTCTAGTTTGACCGGCATTAAGTAATCTCGGGGCCGTGGGCTGGCGGCCCCCTCAGCATCCCAGGGTTTGGGGTTCAGCTCGGGGTCTTGCTGATGGGTTTAGTAATCCAGGGTTTGGGCCATACAGCGTCAGCAAGTGAGCGCAACCGAGCAGCCCGTGCGAACCCCTTGCGTCGTACGGCCGCCGCGGTCCATCGCGCAATTAGCTGCGCGCAAGCTCGCTGCCCAAAAAGTGCAACCCCTCTGCTGCTTCGAATCCTGCTGCTGCGCGCCCGCATGACAGCTCGCCTCAAGGATTCATGACTAGGAATTGTGCAGCAGCCACGCACGTGTACACCGGTTGTTCAGGGCCGCAGCGATGGACGGTTCCCAGAACTTACAGAGGGTGTTCAAAATAGGGAGGAAACTGGTGTGGTGTCGTGCATCACATACATCGCAAAAGAAGTGAGTCATTGCAGCAAGCGTGACGGTCGGGGGAAGCACAGAGATGCTGCTGCACTATTGTTGAACCACAACGAGGTTTGTGGGCGCCGGCTGCCTGGTCTGCTGTGTGTGTGCAATCGCACGTTTGGTCTGTCCGTCAAGAAAGCTGAAAAGGAACTGGGAGGAGTTGAGACGCCGTGCCAGCGGTCGCGTCAGCACTGCTTGCCTGCAAACCATCAGGGGGTGGCCCAGGGCGTGTTTGCCCGCGCTGGGGGGCTGTGTAGTCGTGCAACGGCTGTTCGTTTGGGGGGCGCCCGCCCTGCCGCTTTCCAGGGTGCGGGCAGGTTCGGGTCGCTTGTGGCAACACCAATGGGGTTGCGGAAGGGCTGAGGCCAAGGGAGGCCCCGAGGAGATGCAAGCGCACGCGGCTGCGCGTGCGCTCAGCCCCTTGAGAGGGGCCGACAATTGTGTCCTGCAGGGGCGCAGCCTGAAGGGAAGAGGTAGGGAAGAGGGTACGACAGGCGGCCGCCGCAGGCCGCGGCCGCACGCTGCGCCCAGTGGGCACACGTCACAGAAATGGCGCGGGCGGCGCCGAATGGGAGGCCAAGAGCCGAGGCCGCAAGAGCTGAAAATTGAGGTTGGCAAACGCGTCAGAGACCAGCACCCAGGGCGAGACTTTCATGGGCTGCACGGCACACCAACCACGGTTCTCGAGGCTCAGGAATCCCAAACTTCGCCGCTCAGGCGGCGTCAGCGCGGCGAGGCAGCCGGGTGGGCCCTACCCTTCAGCGGCTGTTGCTTCTGGGGGGGGGCGCGTGAACAGCGCGGGGGTTGGCGCACCGCCACATCCCCGAAGAATCCACCACTAAAGGAACCCTCGACGTGGGCGCAAACCCGTGAAACCTTTCGCAAGCACATCCGTGCGCACGACGCCGTGGGCAGCCATCCATAGAGCCTGACGGCCACGGCCGCGACGCCCCGCAGTGCGGGCGCGACCCCCAGGCGCAGGGCTCAGCGCTGCATGGCAGCTGGCTGGTAGCTGCTGCTCCTGAGGATGGGGTTGACCTGGAAGAGCGGCGCCCCCGGGGCAAACGGCAGCTGCACGGGCTGACCGCAGTGGTCCATCATCGTCATGCTGCGCACGCAGCTGCCCAGCGCCTCCGCCGCCTGCTGGCCCCCCACCCGGCCGTGCGCGAGGTCGCCGGCCGCCGCCGCCGCCATCTGCTGCTGCTGCTGCTGCAGTAGCAGTAGCTGCTGCGCGGCGCAGCTGGCGGAGGTCGCCTGGACCTGGTAGCTGGAGACAGCCACCGCGCCGTGCTGCTGCTGCTGCTGTTGCTGCTGCAGCTGGTGCAGCTGCTGCTGCTGCTGGGCCGCTGCCGCCGCCGCTGCCGCTGCCGCCGCCGCCGCCGCCGCGTTGGCGGGCAGCAGGTGCGAGTACTTGGCTGCCTCTGCCTGGAACTCAAACGCGCGCTCGCGCGGCAGCGACGTGGCCGCCATGATTGGCCGCCCAGACGTCGCCACGGCCTGCCTGACGCCGCCGGCGCCCGCAACACCGGGCTCCCTGCCATCGCCGGCCGCGTGGGCCGGCTGCTGCTGCTGCTGCTGCTGCTGTTGCTGCTGAACCTGCTGCTGCTGCCCCTGCTGCTGCTGGTGGTGCTGCCCCTCGAGGTACATGAACTGGCGCTTGAAGTTGTCAACGGCAGACGGGTAGACAAAGGAGGGCAGGCGACCGCCAGTCATGTAGTCCTGCAGCACCTGGGTTTTCAAGGGTGGGGTTTTGCGCGGGGCACATATTTCAGGCCAAAAACATCAATCGACAGGTAACTCCAGGGAGCAAGTGATGAGAGCACGCCCATGCATGATCTGCAGCCAAGCCGTTGTGCGCTGACTCTTGCTGTGGGGGGGCGCATTGCCGCCAACAGGTGCAGATGCCGATGCGTGCAAAAGAGGGGCGAGCGTGCCCCTTTGTCATCTGGATTAGCCCCCTGCCCTGTTTGACCTCGTTGGAAATCCCCACGCATCCTTCAATTGACGCGCGCCATCGACGCCGACGCTGAACACGCTCGACTTCGCAGATACCCCGACAGGATCCGCACCCAAAGCCCAATGCTGGGAGCTGCCAAAGCAAAGCACCTCTAAAGCAAAGCCATCAGCACCGCGTCGGCGCCCTAAACCCTGCCGCCCTCACCTGCGGGTGGTACTCAAGGATCTCCCTGTAGATCAGCTCCCGCACCTCGTCAATCGCCAGCTTGCGCCGTTCGAATTCGAACGCCAGCTTGCTGATGGCCGCGGCGCTGGGCTCGCGCGCCGGCGAGTGCAGGTTTGAAAAGTAGGGGTCCGCCAGGGCCTCCTCTGAAGGGGGGGTTTCACAGGTTGATTTGGGGGGAGGGGGGTTTGGGAATGTGAGATGGAGGCGTGTTTGGCAGTGGGCTCAAGGGCTTTGAGGGGTTTAATGGAGGTCAGCGAGCGGGTCGGTGCCGAAGAACATGCAAGGACGTGTGTGCAGGGGCAAGCGGAGCAGGAGGGGTCCCGGTGGGGCCCGCGGCGGCAGGACACGGAACGAGGTGGGTGGCGTCGCCCGGGCGGGGAGCCGGACTCATTTCATCCCCCGCCCAGTGCCCCGCGCGTGCGCGTGCGTGAGCCCACCCGCGCTGGGCCTGTCCGCAGGGTCGAAGGCCAGCAGGCGCCTCAGCAGGGCGCGCGCCCTGGGGTCGGCGCGGGGGAAGCGCTCCTCAAAGGGCACGCCGGCCTTCTTGCGCATGTTGACCAGAAAGTGCCGCGCCTTCTCATTCCGGACCTGCCCGGGCCGCGGGAACGTTCGGATCAGGGGTCAGGGCTTGGAAAAGGCGGCGGCGCCCGCGCAGGGGGGGTTTCGCCGGGCTTGGCAGGGTCCAAGAGGTTGGGTCGCGGCGGCTTGGGATAGACGGTCAAGCGCGTGGTTAAATTCGGTGGGCTCTGCGATTGGACATGCGCACCCTCTTCCCCCCAAACACACATCAGCGTGCATGTCCACAGACAAACCTTGGCTATTATTTCGGGGGAGGGAGTGCCCAGGAGGTCGGTGATGAGCTCCAGCTGGTGCACCACGTTGCGCCCCGGGAACAGCGGCTTGCCCGTCAGCACCTACGCGGCACATAAATAGACAGACAGAGACGCACCCAGCCGCCCCTGCATGTCAGCCGGCCCGGCAAAAGAGAGCACTGCTGCCAGTAAACGCTCGCCCACCACGCCCGAGCAGCGGCGGACGGTGGCGGGCCTCGCCGGTGGTTTCCTCCACGCACGCAGGGCAATCCCAGCAGAAGCAGGGCTTCAGGCACAGCTGGTGCAGTGGTGCTGCGTGGGCATTGATTCAGGAGGGGCCCGGCCCCGTCCCCAGGGGTCAAGCAAACGCCACTGCGCGCCCCAGCGGTCTGGTGTGCCGTTTCCAGTGATTCAGGCCGGGCCGCACCTCTGCGAAGATGCAGCCGATGGACCAGGTGTCTATTGATGGGGAGTACTTGGCAAAGAAGCTGCCGCACAGCTCAGGCGCCCTTTGGGTGGGGGGAGGGGTTTGCAGGGCAGGGGTCAGGGGTGCTGGTGGCGGCCTCAGAGTGGGCCCCATCTCGCGGCAGAGGGCACCTGGTGGAGGCTGCCGCCCGCGCCCCGTCGGCGGGCGGCCATGCTTCCGCCTTTCGCGACTATTTCGCCGCCCGCACTCAAGATGGATTGTGGCTTGATCGCAAACAGCCGTCCAGCAGTTGTCATTCGGCGGCAGCAAAGGGACCAGGGGTCGGTGCTCTCACCTGTACCATCGTGTTGCGACGTAGTCGGTCCAGAACACGGTGGTGGGCATGTCGTTGAACGCGGGGCGCGCGAGGCCAAAGTCGCAGATCTTGAGCTTGCAGTCGCTGTTGGCCAGGATGTTCTTGGGCTTGAGGTCCCGGTGGAACACCTTGGCTGCGGTTGGGGGTTGGTTGGGGGTGGTTAGGGTTCGGTGGGGCGTGTTGAACTGTGTTATCTGGGGGATCAGCCGGCGCAAGGCTGGGGGAGGGATTAAAATGGGATCGGGGATCCAGCGGCAAAAGCCGTCGCGGGTGAGGGGGCCGGGACTGAAGAGGGCGGCGTCGAGCGGCGCCGCTGCCGCCACAAACGGCCGTCCGGGCGCACCCAGCAACGGCGATAGGGGAAGAACGCCGCCGCAACGGCCCGCCCCTGCACGGCCCCACGCGTGCATCCAGATGCTGCCCTTGCCCCGCAGCCGCCGCCGCCACCACCACGGGCCGCGGCAAACGTCCCGGGCAGCCGGCATCTCAAGACGCGGCGACGGCCGCCGCCCGGCCCCCACACCAGCGCGCGGCCGCACCAGAGTGGATGTACTTCAGGCCCCGCAGCATCTGGTATAAGAAGAACTGGTGGTGCTCCGGCGTCAGGTCGTCGTTGGCCTTGATGACCTGCGGCGGTCGGGGGCGGCCGGGGTGACAGTCGGTGATGTCAGCGGCGGCCACGGCCCCCTGGCAGCGGCCGCTGGCTCTGCCGCCGCGATTGCCAGCCGCCGCCGCTCCAGCTCGTCGCGCCCGCCCTGCCGGGCCTCTGCGCGCCGCGTCGCGC
>NW_014012441.1:8206-15961 GCF_000611645.1 Monoraphidium neglectum
CCCCCACCTGGTGCAGGTCCGTCTCCATGAGCTCAAACACCACGTAGATGTCCTTGAAGTCGCGCGGGCTGGGGGGCAGCATGATGTGCTTGATCTCCACAATGTCTGTTGCGATTCAAATTGTTAGTTTAACAGATCCGGTCAGATCAGGCAGGGCCGGGCAGCGGGCAGGGGCAGAAAACAGTCAGGCAGGCGCCAAGGTTGGTGTGGCGGCGGGCATGGCGGCAGCTGCGGCGCGCGCTGCTGGCCGCTGCGGCGGTCGACCTCCGCGGCGCTGCGCTGACAAAGCGCTCTGCAGCGCTTGATGCCCCCACAGCCGCCGCCGCCGCCCCGGCTGCGTCACGGACACTCCCGCACACCACCGCACGCCCAGCTGCCGCGTCCCCACGGCCACGGCGCTGCTCTCCGTTCAGGGACAAGAGCACACCCTCACAAGCAGGCTACAGCGCCGACGAGCGTTCCGACCCGGCCGGCGCGCCCTCTCATTCCCCTGCCATGCCGCGCCAGCCAGCGGCCCCTGCGGCGCACCCGGGTGCTTCAGCAGCCGCAGCAGCTTGATCTCCCGCAGAATGCGCGTGGCGTCAGACACATGCTCAAACACGTTGTTGATCTTCTTGATCGCGACCTGGAAGGCGGCGGGCGGCGGCAGAAGGGGCGCGGGACGCGCGGCGCATTGGCGGCTTTCGCCGCTTGAGCCAGCCAGCGCGTGGGGGCGCGGGTGATGCGCCCCGTCCCCGCCTCTGAGCCCGCGGGCAAGAGGCTGGGACAGCGCGGCGCGAGGGCTGAAGACGGCTGTCGTCCAGCCTACTCGGCAACGTTGCCCAATGTGCTGCGGCCGCAGAAGACCTGGGCTTCTGCCACCCTCACCCGCCTGGCGGCGGCCGAGGCCCCGCCTCCACCGTCGCCCAGCGGCCGCCCCGGCGGCCGCCGCTCCCTCAAGCTGCTGCCCCCGCCGCGCCGGCTGGTGCAGATCTGTACATCCACAAAAAAGCTACGCGTCAGCCCCACCCTCAACTCATGCACGGCCCCCAGCCCCACGGCGTGCCCGACCAGGCCGCCCTCCGCCGCGAACCCCTTGCCCGCGGTGCCCGCCCACCTTCTCTCCGGTATAGTTGTCCACCGCGCTGCACACCACGCCGTAGCTGCCCTTGCCAATCACCTCCTTGATCGTGTATCGATTGGCTTCCCCATAGTCTGTGAAGAACTCCTTTGGGTCCATGGAGCGCGACGTGGCTGCCGCGGGCTGCTGCTGCGCCTGCGGCTGGTGCTGCTGCGGCGCGTGATGCTCCTGCTGCTGCTGCTGCTGCTGCTGCTGCTGCTGGTTGTGGTGCTGGTGGTGTTGCTGCTGGTGGTAGTGCTGGTGCCGGTGATGTTGGTGCTGCTCATACCGGGGGTGCAAGGGCATGCATGCAGTGCAGGGATTTGAGTTGCCCGCAGCAGGGGCTGAGGAGGGCTGGGTGATGCAACCGCGCACGCTCGTTCGCCGCATGCCCCTTCGATGCGTCACAATCGATGCCAGCAGGGTTCCATGTGGTGCTGTGATAATCTGGGTCCCAAGTGTCAACGGCAACCAAGATAGCCGCTGCAGCACGGCGGCCTGCTGCTGCACGCCAGAAACTAAAGCATCGTCGGCGCCACTGGCGCTGGCCCGACGCGGCAGGTGCAGACGGCGGGGAGCTGATCTGCTGCGTCCTCACGCCATATGAGCCCCGTATGCGTCTCTAAGGACACCATAAGCACCATAAAAGTCGTGCAGTCCCATCCCAAAGGCTCTAGCAGCAGTTGCGGCCTCGCCCCATTCCGCCCCGTGCTCACCGGCACAGGAGGATGATGCCCAGGCTGATGGTGCTCCAAAGGTCTATCGTCCTCCTCCTTTTTTACCTCGGAGTCGACCAGCCCGCTGGCACCCTCAGCCCTGTAGAGCCAAGTCTTGGCTCTCTGTAGCATGAACACGCCGTCTAACACTCCTTTACTAGAAAAATATACTTTCTCTCCGCCTATCCAGCCCGGAGGCACGCGAACACACAGTTGTTCTGACGCGGGTCCCCTCGATGAACTTTGAAACAATTAATATGGCCTCTCTATCACACCATCAACCCAATCTGGTGTGTGCAAGTCGCTGCCAATGTCCTGCGTGGTCGTTGCGAAGGGTGAGGAAGGAGTGGGTTACCGTACTGTGATCGTATGTAACGGCATAAAACATGAGGAATCGGTTCGCCAGGTGTAGCAGTCTGCGTTGTGGCCTTGAATCTCATCTTCTCATGGTGCCCGGCCACGACCACTTTCCAGGCCGCTTGCTGGCGCCCGCGAGGTTGCCAGCATACCTGCACAGTAGAGTACGTGTGCTGGCACAGCCGACCTGGAGCAGGCATGCCCCAACCTTGGCCAGCACTGGTAGCACTTTCTGCCGTCGCATGGGTGGGCCAGTAGCCCCGGCACGTGCTGACCGGATGGCTTCGAGCAGCTGTACTGCTAGGGCTTCCTGGCAGGGGCACGCACCGCTTGCGCGCACCACCTCACACGGGCTGCCTCGGCATGCTGCCAGTGCAAGCCACTTCACAAGAGCCCGCCTGCACTGCATCTCTGAGATCTCACCGACCAGCTGCGACGCATGTGATGAAATCAGGCGCTCCTTTACGCAGTTCACTAACGCACCACACCACTCAGGTGCGGTACAGGGCCAGGCCTCGCACACGTCTTCAAGCCTTGCCTAGAAGAAGCCCTCAGTAACGGGGACCTCCCCCGGAACAGGCATGCGCCCCAGGTCGTCTATTATGAGCGCCGACACCTCTGTGCCCGCCGCCAGCGCCCCGCTCGCCTGCGGCACCTCCAGCAGCGCGTTGGCGCTGCGCGCGCTCAGCAGGCGGCTGCTGATCTGGTTGCCCGTGCTGACGGCGTACCACACGCACGCGTCCGCGCCGCCGACCGCCGCCGCGACGGCGCCGGCCGCGGCCGCGCCGGCGGTCTCTGGGTAGCGCCCGTAGCAGATCGTCGCCCGGTGGTACTCTGGCCGCTCGGGGTCGAGCTTCAGCGCCGACGTCGTCCACACCCGCACGCGCCGCAGCAGGGGCGCCCCCCACCCGCTCATCTTCCGCAGCGCGGGCAGGACGACCAGGTTGAAGCAGACGAAGCTGCTGACCGGGTTCCCCGGAAGGCCGAACACGAGCACCTTCTCGCGCGCGGGCTGGCCGGGGGCGCCGGCGCCGGCGGCGACCGGCAGCGTGGCAAAGGTGAGGGGCTTGCCCGGCTTCATGCGCACGCGGCCAAAGTGGATCTCGCCCTGGCGCGCCAGGAGTGGCTTGATCAGGTCCTTGTCGCCCATCGACACACCACCTGGCGGCGGTCGCACGGTTTGAAGCAGGATGAGGGGTGTCGAGAGAGTGAGGGTGCGCGGCGCTGGGGTGCGCGGCGAGCGGCCGCGGCAGCCACGTGAGGTTGGAAGGGCGGAAGGTAAACGAAGAGGCGAAGGCGTGATTGGCCCTCGCCTTCAGGGAGCGCGGCCGTGTGGCGCGAGTTGTCTTGCTGTGTGCCGCCCTTGTTCGCGACCCCAAGACCTCCTCACTTGTTCGTCGGACACAAAAACAGGCATGCCACGCGCCGGCTCCACCCGGACCCTCGTTCGCGCAGTTTGGCGCAGCGCGCACACACCCGCACGCTCTCGCACTCGCTGCAAGCGGCACGCAGCTCGGCCCCGCACCCGACGTGATGAGGACGTCCGCGCCCGCGTCCAGCGCGCGCTGCAGCGCCCCCTCCACCGACCCCTCCGTGTCCCCCGCGATCCCCAGGTCGACCACCCCCGCCCCCGCCGCCGCCGCCGCGGCCAGCAGCATCGAGCGGTTGCAGTCGCGGATCTGGCCCGGCCCCAGGGCCGCCGTCGACGGCTCGACCACCTCGTCCCCTGTGGAGAGCACTGCCACGACGGGCCGCCGCACGACCGGCAGCGCCGTAGCGCCGACGGTGGCGAGGATCCCAACCTCTGCCACCCCCACGCGCTCGCCGGCGGCGAGGACCTCCGCGCCCTGCCTGCGGGGGGGGGGGGCGGTGAGGGGGGGCGGATGTCTTGGGCCCTGCGTCTTTTGAGGCGCCACTCGTGTGTACTGAGGCGCCACGGCAGGCCGCTGCCCATGCCGTGCTCCAGTGGGAGGGGAGGATACGGCATGGAGCGCTTGGGGCTGCCTCACTTGCGCCCGCACGCAGCGCCCTCCTTAAATTCAAAATCCCCTCAAGAGGGGGGGGCGGAGAGGGCTGGCTATGCCCCCAGCCCGCTCTGCGGCCCGAGCCGCCGCCGCCGCCGCTGCAGAGCAGGCTCTCACTGGATGTCTGAGCCCACGGGCCGGATGTCCTGGCCCGGCTTGGCGGCCTTCAGGATACGCACGGCCGCGCGGCCGTCGGAGGCGGGCAGCTTCTGGGTGTCTTCGACCTGGATTACGGCGTCAGCGCCGGCGGGCACGGGGGCACCTGCACCGGCGGTTTGTGGGGGTTGCCGGGAAAGCGAGACACAAGAGGGCGTGTATAAGGTGGTAGTGACGGCGGTGGTGCTGGGAAGCTTCCAAGCGCGTGGAAAGCTCGAGAGCATGATCCTGGTTTCGATCTTGGATCGTGCTTCTGCTACTGCGCGCTGTGTGTGATGGGGACGCCAGCACAACCATGCGGCCAGCCGTCGACAGGGCCGCATGCACAGAGCGCACAGCACACGCAGAGCCCGGGGCGTGCGCACCCGTTGTGATGTAGCAGACCGTCCCGGGCTGCAGCGGCGCGTCGGGCAGCGCGCCCGGGCGCGACTCGGAGGCCACGGGGTAGTCGCCCAGGCCGTCGGAGGAGACCACCGCATAACCATCCTTGAGGGGCGCGCGTTGTGAGGGCAGACGAGGCGGACGGCTGTCAGAGAAGTAGGGTTACGAAGGGGGCTGGCGCGCCAGCAAGACCTGAGCGAGCCCCTCCCAGGGGGATCTGCGTACTGAGGGCTGCTGGGGCGAGTCGTGCAATTGAGCAGCCCCTCCCTCCCCCGCGCGCGCGGCCGCGCCACACGCGCGAGCTCTGCGGCGCACCTTGATGGACGCCGGGAAGGGCGGCAGGGAGTCGCGCGCGGAGACGCTCTGCGCCAGGATGCGGCCCACTGCGCTGCCCAGGGGCGCCTCCTCGGGCCCCAGAACGGGCGTGACCGCCAGCACGGCCTCCTGCGCCTCGGGGATGCTGATCATCTTGTACTGGGACATCTTGAGGAGAGGCCGATGATGCTGCGCCTGGCCGTGGCTGGCTGGTAACTGGGCCGTGCCGCAGCGGCGGCGTGTGCACCGGAGTACTGCACCCAGTGCGTGCGTGCTCGCGTGAAGGTCGCCGCAGTGTGTCCTGCGCGGGGATCTGGAACGCCGCAGCGATGCCACGCGGTGGGTCGCAAAGAAATAGACAATGTCGCAGAGTGGCGTGCGCAAGGTTCCCCGGCTCCAGAGGAGGGCCCGCGAGACTGAGAAGTGACACAGATCGTCGGATAGTCTCTGTACTGGTATGTAGCGTAGATTGAACTCACACAAAACTGCACGAGGGCGTCTGCTGGACAGCGGGCTGGACAACGTCTGGACAGCGGTGTGCCGCAGTGTTGGGTGGCATGTGGGTGTGTGCCGAGGGCATTTCATTGTTTGGGCCATGCAGCAGCTCCGTGCTGCTGGAGTGTGTACGCAGCTACGTCTTGATGGTGTACACATTGTGGTGTTCGTACAAGGATAGCTCAGAGCTTGCTGTGGGGGCAACACAGTGCAAATGAGCCCCACATGCTGAGTTGGTCTGCTGGGGGTTGGCTTGCCTGAGCCTTGTTTGTCCACGGGCGCAAAGCTGCTGCATCAAAGAGAACTGCATCACCCGATTGGCTGGAGCAACCTGGCGCGACTTGCCCTGGGTGAACAAGGTCTAGTCAAGAGGTCAACCATGTGCTGTCAAAGCGCACAACAGGAGTGCACGGTCTGTGTGCAGACACCGAAAATCGCCCGTCTAACTGCGCTCCCAAGCATTCTTACTTGCGACACGTACTGCAGCGCAAGAGGCTGGCCATTCTAGCTGTTTGGTGGTGCAGCCGTCGGCGGACCGCTGGTGACGGCCTCAGGTGTGACAAGGCAAGAGTGATGTCGCGTCAGGGAGATTGGTGCAAACTAATTTGTTGCATGCTTCAGTTTATTTCCGGTCTCGCTCGCGCTGCACAGCTGAGATCGACACAAATCGTCAGCGGCGCACACTCAAACGGCTGCAAAGCTAGGCGACTGCCCTCGTATTAGCTCGAAACGCAAGTGTTATATATCTTACAGCCGACAAGCGGCCGCCGCGCCATGGGGCGTAAGGAGCGCGAGGAGCGGCGCAAGGAGCAGGCGAAGCTGCGCCGCCGCGCCGAGAAGCACATGGGCAAGCGCTCTAGCCAGGAGACCCGGGAGATAGACGACCTCGAGGCGCGCATCGCGGCGGGCGCCCCGCCACCGGGCACCAACCCGCTCGCGCTCGACGCGCCGGCGGCCGGCAGCGGGGCCTACGCCGGCGCTAGGACGTTTGAGGAGCTCCCGCTGAGTGCGGCGACGCGGGCCGCGCTGAAGCAGGCCAAGTTCACGCAGCTCACGGCCATCCAGCGCGCGGCGCTGCCGCACGCGCTGGCGGGGCGGGATGTGCTGGGTGCGGCAAAGACGGGCAGCGGCAAGACTCTCTGCTTCCTCATCCCGGTGCGCAGACCCCTTGCTTCATCATGGTTGAGATTCAAAAAGGGAAAGGGACAGCTGCGGGCTTGGGCAGACGCAGTCCGCTGCTGTCATTGCGCCAGGGGGTTCAATTGTCAATCAGGTTTTGGCGGTGGCGGCCCCGCAAGGGCCCCGCCCACTGTGCCATTTGCCTGTGGTTTGTCCAAACAGGGTGGCTGGTCCCAAATCAGCTGGGGGCCGGCCCACAGCAGCGGCAGCGGCGGGGCGCGCGGGCCTGTCGGCTCTTTGGGCAGCCGCAGTATCGTCGGCGGCCGACAGCGGCCGCCGCTCCCGCTTCGCGGCACCCATGGCTTTGAGCCACCCTGGAACTCGACGCACGTCCCCTCGCGTCCCTTGGGTGCACGTCCCTCCCCGTCCCCGTCCGTCAACGCCATCCGCCCTGCGACCTGACCCTCTGCCCCCTTGACCCCGGGCCAGCTGGTGGAGCTGCTGTTCCGCCGCCGCTGGGGCAAGCTGGACGGACTGGGCGCCCTGGTGCTCACGCCCACGCGCGAGCTGGCCATGCAGGTCCGCCGCAAGACTGCGCGCCGCGCCGCCCCGCCGTCTCGGTCGGCAGCGGCGCGGGGGCGAACGCCGAGCTGCCAGCGACCGGCACGCGGCGCGTGTGCCTGTGCCATGCCAACGTATGGCGCCGCTGCGCCCTGGCCAGCTTGCCAGGCGTGCCGATCGCCCATCAGTGTGTGCTCGAAGCGATTGCTCTCCTGCTGACGTGCGGGGTCCGCACAACGCACCCTGCCGAAGGCTGTCAGCCCATACCGCTGTCCGCCCCATGAAGCCACCACTGTGCTGTCGCAATTTGCTCGTGAGCGAGCTACAAAACCTCCTGACGGCTGTTTTCATCGTGCTGCATCATACCCTCAGATATTTGATGAGCTGGTCAAGGTGGGGCGGCGCCACGAGATCAGTGCGGGCCTGCTGATAGGTGGCAAGAAGGTCAGCGAGGAGGCAACACGAGTGGCTTCACTAAACGTGCTCATCGCCACGCCGGGTGCGCGTTCTGGGTATGTGAGTGTGTGTGTGG
>NW_014012441.1:16218-17432 GCF_000611645.1 Monoraphidium neglectum
TGCGCGTGCGCGTGCGTGCGTGTGCGAGCGTGCGTTTGAGCGTGCATGGGTGTGTGATTGGCCAGGGGATGGGAGCCGCTCGCGCGGCAGGGACCCATCATTTGCGGCTGTTGAGGGGTCCTCCCCCGCCCCCTGCCTGGCCCCGCTCAGTTTGTGCGTTGAGGGCGAGGGGGACCCTAGCAACCCTATGTGCCAGCGTTCACACATTGTGCACAAATCGTGCACAAATCGGCGAAGCTCCCAGGTGTTGCCCACCACCTTTCACCAACACATTACTGCGGCGCCCCCCCGCCTTCCCCCCACTCCGCAGGCCGCCTGCTGCAGCACATGGACGAGACGCCCGGCTTTGACGCGAGCGGGCTGCAGGTGGGTGCTGCGGTCAACGCCTCCCCGCGCTTGACTGATGTCTCACCTCTCAAGCCCTGCTACCCTCCACACACACACACACACACACACACACACTCGTGAACGACCACACACACTGGCAAGCATGCACGCATGCACGCACACACACACACACACACACTGGAACGCACACATGCTCACGTACTCTCATCCCCCCCCCCTCATCCCCCAAGATGCTGGTCCTTGACGAGGCGGACCGCATCCTTGACCTGGGCTTCGCGGCCACCCTGGACGCAATCATCGCAAACCTGCCCAGGGCGCGCCAGACGCTGCTGTTCAGCGCCACCCAGACCAAGTCGGTGCGCGACCTGGCACGGCTCAGCCTGGACCACCCAGGTGCGCCTGGGCTTTCCCCGCGGCTGCCTTGCCAAACTGGTGTGACGCTCTTTTGCCATGCGATGGGGGCTGGTTCGAGCCGAGGATGTCGCAGCCACATCTGGGCTGGTCGGACAGATAACCATATGGTGGGCCCCCAGCAGAACCGCCCTGGACATTCCTGGACGGGTCCTGGCAAATAGTGGGCGCCGGCTCTGAAACTTGGAAGCTGCGTCAGCGTCCTCACATGCATCGACACCCATCGCATGCCTTGTGAGATCTGAGAAGCCGTCCCTTGCTCTGAAACACGCGCGCGCTATCTTTTTCACACAGACACACACATACACACGCGCACGCACACACAGTAACACACACAAGCATACACACATACATACATGCACACACACATGAACACATAAGCTCGCGCATGAACCACATACACACGCACACTCACTCATGCACAACGTTTCTCCGCGCGCTCACAATCCTGAGAC
>NW_014012440.1:0-4508 GCF_000611645.1 Monoraphidium neglectum
GGCGTTTTCTTGGGGGCAACCCTGGCAGACGACGGGATGGGGGGTAACGGGCAGAAACTGAGGGGTGAGGTCACTGCCATGGGGCGCTGTCTGGGGCACTTCGATCCATGCTCCTGCTGCCCCAAAGGCATCCCAGGCCCCGACGGCCCCAAACCCACCCATGAAGACCACGGACCTCTGAACCCCCTACCACCGACCTCCGCCCACCTATCCCTGAAAACACCCGACTCTCCCTCATGCAACCCCCTTCCCTCCTCCAACCCCACTCCAACCCCCAAAGGCTGCCGACTGCGAGCAGGGGGAGTACGTGAAGGACCAGATGGGCCTGGAGAACCTCAGCCACCACCTGCTGCCACTCATCCGCTACCGCCGCGCCAAGGCACGCAAGGCGCTCGGGTACTACGCCCCAGAGCTCTCCGCGCTGCCCGTCACGGCCAAGCCCGCGAAGCACTAGGCGGCGCACGCACCGCGGCAGGCGCAGGGCTTTAAGGCTTTGGGGGGGCCGGGCATGTGCGGGATGGAGCTGGCCGCCCCCTCATGGCTTGGTTTGCGAGAACGATTGCATGCGCGGGGCCTGGCTGGGTGTTGGGCGCCCCGGGGGTGGCTTGATCTTCGCCCGGGGCTTGCACGGGGCTTGGAGTTGCGGATGGCAACACGGGGTTCACTGCGCGGGGCGCGGATCCGCCTGGTGGCGCGCATGGGCACGCGCAGCAGCGGGGCAGGCGCGGCGCGCTTCACTGCCGCTCGCTGCTCGCTTGTGCCCCCTGGCGGCAGCGCCGACGCCTGCGCTGAAGCTTATCGGTGGTGTTTGTTGTTTGGGGCCACGCGGCCGCTGCGTGGCTTGCATTGCACGGTGGGGTCGGTGTCCTGGTGCAGCCTTGTGGTGAGCAGCGCTGGCGGGGCTCCCCCCTTGCCTGGCTGTCACAGAGGTCCCCTGTAACCAGGCGTTTATACCATGGCAATTTATTGTGGTCGAGGGAGGCGCGGTGGGGGTGAATTTGGTTTGTTGTCATCGCGGGGCCAAGGCACATGCAGACGGTGGTGGGAAAGCTGCCTTATCTGCTGGTGGGGGACGATGAAGGGACACCGGGGTTGCCTGCTGGACTGTTGTGTCGGGGCAACCATCAGAACAATGCCCAGGGCAAAGCACGTTGGGCTGCAGAGAGGTGGCTGAGTGGGCTGTGGAAGATCCAAGGCTGACAAGCTGTTGGTGTATCTGTTGATGGCTCAGACTGAGGATTTGGTGTAACTCCTCAGTCTGCCAGTACTAGTCACACTGAGGAGTTCGTCTCCTAGCCTGCTGGGAATGGGCCTTATCAGTTGGTTTGTCAACAAACCATGCAGATGGACAAAGCTCGCAGCTGCATGCTGTGCATTTGGTCTCGCGCCTTTGACTGGGCTGTGTGATCAATCGTATGTACGGGTTCCTTGCTCAGGAACAGTGAGAAGGAAGCGAGCACAGGCGGCTTTGAACCGCGTGCACAGGAAGGTGAGCACAAGGCTCGCACAAGGCTCACTGCAGAAATTAGATGATGCGACTTGAGTGGGGATGGCACGCGGTATTGAACAGTAAAAAGCGGTTTAATAATACGAGCTCGTGCCAACCCCGTCGCCATGTGCTAGGTTGTTGTACCAACCGAAAAGGGGCATTGGCAGTGCCACCTTGACTTCGCAGCACAAGGGAGATGGCTGCAAGGCTGCCATGTCATTCGCTTGACCTCAACTTGCTGGTTGATGCCAGAGGGTCGCGATCGTAGTGAGTTAGCTAGCTCATAGATCACGCGGCAAACACCGCCGCGTTCCAGAAACGCAGATCGGTCTCCACAGCCGCCTTGAGCACCAACAGTGTGTACAATGGGTTTGTCTGACCTTCCTGACGCGGCCTTAGCCACCGTTGTGAAGGCTCTGGCTGCCGGCGACCGCCCCATGCTGCGGCTTGCATGCAAGTGCTGCTGCGCTGCCGTCGACGCGAGCCTCGCCTCCGTCCGCTTTGTATTACCGTGTGAAGGTCCTCCCACAAGCTTTTCACCTGCATTTCTTGCACGTGTGGCGGCTCGGTTCCCAGCCGTACGCCAGGTCGAGTTTCGCTGTGCGAATCGCTGCCGTGGTTGCAGCACCGCCCTCGCCCGCTGCCTGGCCGCGCTCCCTGACGCCTCCTGGCCCGCCGTGACAACGGTCTGGAAAGTGGGCGGCATACCCGCCGACGCAGCGTGCCATGTAGCGCGCCTGTGCCCCAAGCTTCAGGCGGCGGGGATCAGCACCCCCGGGAGCCCAAGCGGCCCTGTGCCCGGCGCAGGGGAGCAGCTCCAGGCCGCGCTGCTGAGCCTGGAGGCTGTTTGCAGCACCCTCAATTCACTTCGGATCATGATCGACCTCACTGGCTTCGCCTATGATGCGACAGCAGGAGCCGTCGCCGCGCTGCGACAGCTCAGTGGGCTCCAGCGCCTTGACCTCACTTTGCAGGGGGGCTTCCCAGACCCTACAGGCTCCATCGCCGCGCTGCTGCCAGGCGTCCTGCCTGGCTTGCCGCGGCTGACCCATCTTCAGATGACGCTCCGGCCTTTGACGCACGGCCTCGCTAGCCAGGTTCAGCTCGCCCCCGTTCTGACGCGGCTCAGGGAGCTGAGCATCTCCGTCACTGGAATGCCCGGCAGCGCAGCAGTCGCGGACCTGGTCGGCTCCGCAGCACCGCTCGCATCCCTGACGCGCCTCCACATTGGCATCGAGTGAGTGTGCGCACGTGCATGTGTACGTGTGTGCGCATGCATGCATGCATGCATGCATGGGTGTTTTTTGTGTGTATGTGTGCGAGTATGTGTGTGTGTGTGCGCGTGCGCACGTGCTCATGCCTATGTGCATTGCAAGCGGATTTGTGTGCGTGCATATGTGCGTTCGAACGACCACGTCACAGGAGGACACTGCAGTACGCCCTGGATGACCTAATTGCCCAGCACAGCCCCCCTTCCAATCACGCCACTGCTCACTCCACCACCCACGCTCGTGCTCCCTCTCTATCTAAGAGCAGCGGCGGCGATGAACGGTACCCAAATTCGGTTTTCTTGCCTGGCGGCGACCTGAAGGACCATCGCCGATGCGTGCCCTCAGCTGCTCGTTCTGGACCTCGACCACTGCGTGCTCAAGGGCCCCACCGACGCGGTGTTCTCGGGCCTGACGAGGCTCAGGCTGGCGTCCTGCTGCATCATGGACATACCGGATTGGCTGCACCTGCGCTGGGTGGCCCCCCGCCTCGTGGAGCTGCAGTGCGACGCGGAGAATGATCTGCACCGCGTGCCAGTTTTCACGGGCCACCCGTCCGTCCGGAGCTTTACGTGCGTCGACGATGGTGGTGACAGCAATACCGACTCAGACGATGATGCCGCGGGGGACTTCTTGCGCTCGGCGCTCGACTTCCCTCAGCTTTTGCGGCTCACTTGCGTGCTGGGCGGCAGCGGCGCCGCTGGGGGTGGCGCCGGTGCCAATGTTGTGCGGCGCAACGAGCCGCACCGTATTTTGAGGGCGATGTGCCGGCTGTCGTGCTGCTCTATGCTGACGTCCCTCTCCATCAGCACGCCGCGGTTCAGTCTGCCCGCCCAACAGCTCATGGCTTGCATCGGCGCGGCGGTGGGGGACACGCTCCTAGACCTGACCCTGCTCAACTGTGCTTTTCCAAAAAATACAACCGATGCGAGTCGGGCCCTGTGCTCCCTCCCAACTCTCTGCAAGCTGCGCACGCTCACAGTTCACCTCCCTTGGCCGTTTTTCCAGGGGGGTGCTGGGAGCGCCCAGGATCGGGTGCCCTCACTCGAAGAGGTCGTGCGCGCCCTCGTCATGCCCCTTGCGCAGCTGCAGAGCCTTGTGCCGCTCAACACGATCACCCTCTGCTGCACGCGCCACCGGCGGGAGCGCCTGGTCCAGCCTTTCAGCACGGTGTGGTGTGGCGAGCTGTGCGCGGCCAACAGGGGCCTGAGCATCGTGCTGACGTGACTTGACTGCACCGATGGCTGCTCTTTTCAGGATTTCCATACCATTAACACTGCCAGAAAGCCAGGTCCTATGCTGATGTTGCAGGATTGTAATAAAGCCCGGTCGGTATGCTGCGTGCATCATGCGCCTGATTATCAGGCATCCACAATCTGCCAGTAGAGCATGCAGGCAGCCGCTTTGACCCGTTCAAGGGCCTCCAGTATTTGGCCATCAACCACCACATGCTGCTGTACAGTAGCCGCAGGGTGTGTGGGCGCTTGTCTGCCAGACAATGCACATTCACGAGGAGGCCTCAGGCGCAATGATGCTCTGTCACGAGCTCAAGCCAGCAACCTGCAAGCAGCAGGCCGCCCTGTGGTGGGCGCCTCGCAGACGGCTTGATTGTTGCCCGTGGCTTGTTCGAGGCTTGGAGCTGTGGGAAGCAACACAGGGTTCATTGCGTGGCGCGCCGCTCCGTCTGATGGCGCGCATCCGCACGCGCAGCGGCGGTGTTGGCCGCGCACGGCCTCTGCAAGGCACGGCGC
>NW_014012440.1:5185-9264 GCF_000611645.1 Monoraphidium neglectum
GTGTTGGCCGCGCACGGCCTCTGCAAGGCACGGCGCGCTTCGCCGCTGCTAGCTGCTTGCGCGCGCCCGCCGGCGGCAACGCGCCGCTGGCGCCGAAAGCTTATGTTGTTTGGGGCGGTGCGGCCGCTGCGTGGATTGCATTGCACGGTGGGGTCCATGTCCTGATGCAGCCTTGTGGTGAGCACCAGGGGCGGGGCTCAGCGTGTTGCCCCCCCCTGCCTGGCTGGGACGGAGGGCCCGCTGTATAAACTGGATCGTGTTTACGACACGGCAGGAGCATACTTGATTGGCGGTAGAGAGAGACCCAGTGGGTATGTATTGGCAACCGCATTGCGGGGCAAAGTGTGGTCGGACTCTTGTGATACATGCGCCCCGGTGCGCATGCGAACGTTGGTGAGAAGCTGCCTTGTCTACTGCCTCGGGGACAATCAATGGGCATCGGGGTTGCTTGCGGGACCGTCATGCTAGGGTAACCTGCAGAATTCCATTGAGCCACGGGGCAAAGCAGGTTGGGCTGCTGAGAGGTGGTGGCTCACTGGACTGCGGCAGTTGATGCGTTCGAAGGGCGACGAGCTGTCGCTTTGACCCTCAACGAACCGTGCCGATGAAGCGGAGGGACATGTACTGTGCGTAAATCGAACTTTGATGCACTGTCTCCCGCGCCTTCATTTTGACCTGCCTGGTCGATACATTATGTAGATCACGCGTCAAACACCGCCGCGTTCCAGGGGCACCACTCAGGGTCCACAGTAGCCTTGAGCACCAACAGTGTGTACAATGGATTTGTCTGACCTTCCTGATGCGGCCGTGGCCACCGTTGTGAAGGCTCTGGCTGCCAGTGACCGCCCCATGCTGCGGCTTGCGTCCAAGCGATGCTGCGCTGCCGTCGACGCAAGCCTCGCCTTCCTCCGCTTTGCAGCTGTGTGTAAGGGTCTTCCCACATGCTTTTCACCAGCAGTCCTTGCAAGTATGGCGGCTCGGTTCCCGGCCGCTGCCCAGGTCCAGATCTGTTGTTCAAAACGCTGCCCTGGTTGCAGCACCGCCCTCGCCCGCTGCCTGGCCGCGCTGCCTGACGCCGCCTGGCCTGCCGTGACGGCGGTCTGGGATCCGTGGGGCATACCCGCCATGGCAGCGTGCCACCTTGCACGCCTGTGCCCCAAGCTTGAGGTGGTGGCGGTCGGCACCCCGGGGAGCCCAAGAGGCCCCGTGCCCGGCGCCGGAGAGCAGCTCGGGGCCGCGCTGCTGAGCCTTGAGGCCGTATGCGACACCCTCAAGTACCTCCGGGTCTCGATCAACCTCGCTGGCTTCGCCTGTGGCGCGACAGCAGGAGCCGCCTCCGCGCTGCGGCGGCTGAGCGCGCTCGAGCGCCTCGACCTCTCTTTGCAAGGGGGCTTCCCTCACCCTGCGGGCTCTGTCGCTGCACTGCTGCCCGGCGTCCTGCCCAGCATGCCGCGGCTGACTCACCTGCATTTGAAGCTCGGGCCTTTGACGCACGACCTCCTCGGCCACGTGCAGCTCGCCCCCGTCCTGACGCGGCTCAGGGAGCTGAGCGTCTGCGTCACCGGACCGCCCAAAGACGCAAGAGTCGCGCACCTGATTGGCTCTGCGGCACCGCTTGCCTCCCTGACACGCCTCCACATCGGCACTGAGTGAGTGTGCGTGCGTGCGTGCGTGCGTGTGTGTGTGTTTGTGTGTGCATGCATGCATGTGTGTTTGTGTGTGTGTGTGTGTGTGTGCGTGTATGTTTGCGTGCGCGTGCGTGCGCGCGCGTGTGTGTGTGTGTATGTGTGTGTGTGTATGTGTGTGTGTATGTGTGCGTGTGCGCGCGCGCGCGTGTGTGTGTGTGAGCTCGCCCGCATGCTTGTGTGCGTTGCACTTTTTATTATGATGCGGGGCGTAATTGCGCTTCAACGCAACTGTCCCAAGGAAACCCTGCTCCCATTGCGCAGCACACGCGTCCTAGGTGACCTGGCTGGCCAGCGCGGCCCTCTTGCACACCGGCCCCGCTAATTCCTCCACCCATGCACATGCGCCCATTCAATCCCACTGCAGCAGGGGCAATTTGCAACAACCCATCTGGATCTGTTTGCCGGGCCATGACGTGCATACCATCGCCGCTGCGTGTCTCCAGCTGCTTGATCTGGACCTGGACCACTGCAACCTCGAGGGCCCGACGGCCGCGGTGTTTACGGCCCTGACAAGGCTCAGGCTGGCGTCCTGCCTCGCTGGAGGCTCACTCTGGGGGCTGCACCTAAGCAGGGTGGCCCCCTGCCTGGCGGAGCTGCAGTGTGACGCGGGGAACAATCTGGACTGCATCGAACTATTCACGGGCCATGAGTATGTGCGGGACTTTGTGTGCGTCGACAATGACCGTGGCAACATGTTCGACCCCAACGATGATGCCGCGGGGGACTTCCTGTGCTCGGCGCTCGACTTCCCTCAGCTTTCGCGGCTCACCTGGGTCCTGGGCGGCAGCGGTGCCGCCGGGGGCGGTGCCGGTGCCGATGATGTCGATCGCAACGAGCCGCACCGTCTTTTGAGGGCGATATGCCTGCTGTCGCGCTGCTCTATGCTGACGTCCCTCTCCATCAGCACGCCGCGGTTCCGTCTGCCCGCACAACAGCTGGTGGCTTGCATCGGTGCGGCGGTGGGAGACACGCTCATGGACCTGACCCTGCTCGACTGTGCGTTCCCCACAGACACCGCCGATGCGAGCCGGGCCCTGTGCTCCCTCCCAACTCTCTGCAAGCTTCGCGCGCTCACAGTTCACCTCCCTTGGCCGTTTTTCCATGGGGGTGCTGGGAGCGCCCATGATCGGGTGCCCTCACTCGAAGAGGTCGTGCGCGCTCTTGTCAGGCCCCTTCCGTGGCTGCGGAAGGCTGTGCCGCTCAAAACGATCACCCTCTGCTGCACGCGCCACCGGCGGGAGCGCCTGGTCCAGCCTTTCAGCACGGTGTGGTGTGGCGAGCTGTGCGCGGCCAACAGGGGCCTGAGCATCGTGCTGACGTGACTTGACTGCACCGATGGCTGCACTGTTCACGATCCTCATGTTTAATATTACGTACAATGCAGAGGTCAGGAGCCGAGTCCAGTGCTGGTGGCAAGATTTGTAACAACGTGCTTTGAAGCCGAGTGCGTGGGTGGGCTGCCTACGTCAGGCCTTGTCATTCACAACTTGCAAGCTGAGCATGCAGGCAGCCGCTTTCACCCTGACAAGGGCCTCAATTGTTTGAACAACAGCATAGCAGCCGCAGAATGTTTGGGCGCCTGTCTGCTGGGCTCGATGTACATTCACAAGGAGGCTCCAAGCGCACTCCTTTGTCACATGCTCAAGCCAGCAACGAACCTGCAAGCAGCAGGCCACCCTTGTATGTGATAGGGGTGTTGGAAATATCGTACATTACCCAAACGTGACACACAACACCAGGAGCGCGCGTGAGGCCTCTGCAACCGGGGGGGGGGGCTAAGGCATTGGCCCCATTATGGACAAGGGAGGATCAAAAGGCCATAGGCGCTTGTGATGAGACAGCAGGCGCATGCATGACCAACCGACGCTGGCAGCGTGGTGCGGGCCCGATTTGGCTTGTGGCGCAGTTGACTGTCAGTTCTTTGGCAGGGCGGCCTTAGAGTTCCAGTCCAGGAGCTCCCCGTCGGAGCTGAAGCTGCCGCTGGGAACATTGTCTTCTGATGCCAAGAGGATGGAGCGGGCCCCTTGCTGCGAGGTGCGGGGCGGCTCGATACCCAACTTCTTGGCGGAGGTGTTGCCCATATCCGTGGCACTGCAGTTGTTGAGGCAAGCAGGCGGCAAGGGTGGAGGGTTGGCGTGTTGTAAGTGAGGTGCAGGCACGGGTTAGGGGCGCTCCTTGCTGTCCTGCCCTCCGCCCTTCATGGAAAGAAGGGCTGCATCGGCATCTCCTGGCAAAGAACTGAAAAATTCTTGTCTTGAAACTAAAGCCCTGCACCAGAGACATATGCAGACCAGCGATTTGCTCATGCAGCTCATTTGGCATTTGATGGTGCCTGTGCAAAATTGAGGCAGGGGCCTCAATTGAGGCCCCTGCCTGCAAACACCCACCACC
>NW_014012440.1:9381-11824 GCF_000611645.1 Monoraphidium neglectum
CCTCAATTGAGGCCCCTGCCTGCAAACACCCACCACCAGCCAGGCGTGACCGCCACTACTGAGATGCCCCTAGCCTTGAAATCTGGGCTCTCTGCCATGATCTGGGTTGCCCTGTGCACCATGTAAGCCGGGGAAGAGTGTGAATGCAAGCGCCAACATTCGCATGTGCATGTGCTGGTGGAATGCCACTGCAATGTGGGTGTGCGGCAGCGGCAAAACAACAGCCACGGTGCAAACAACACGACATGCTGTGCATTAGGCGTATCGTGGTTGCAAATCAGATGTGCAACACCATCCGGTTCAGGCCCTCCAGGTGGCGTGCGTGGTGTCGCTGCCGTGGCTAGCTGCTGCGAGCATGGCTGCCACGTGGAGATGCCGGCCTACTGTGTGCGCTTGTTCTGATTCGAATGCCCAGCCAGCGCACCTGATGAGCGCCGCCTTGGACACGGCGTACGACGGCCCTATGGGGTGGCTCTGGGCCAGGTCCTCCGCGTCAAACCTGTGGGCGGCCGCCCTGACGTCATCCAGGGTGGCGGCAGCCTTGATGGATTCGCGGTACCCTGGGCCCACCATGCCCAGCATGCCCATCTCTGTAGGGGCGGGGGGCGTTGCGTATTGCAAGGGCCCATAAAAACACAGCGTCGAGCACATACGTTTGCACTGATTGCTATTCGGATACCATCAACAGGAATAAGGATGCACCTGCTGCTGCTTGGTGATTGCTGCGTGTACCATGACCAGGAATGGCTGAGACCCAGCAACTGGACCACGTGATGGAAGCACGCAGGCGTGACTCACGTGATGCGACCTGGACGACCCTCGCGCCCTGAGCCAGGTGCGGCAGCAGCGCCAGTGTGATGTCGATGGCGCCATCAAGATTGGTCTTGAGGGTGGCCTCGTGGTCTGCCGCTGAAATGTCTGCAACAACCACGCCTGCGTTGTTGATCTGTGTGTGCATGCGCGCACGTGTGTGTGTGTGTGTGTGTGTGTGTGTGTGTGTGTGCGCGTGCGTGTGTGTATGTGTGTGTGTGTGTGCGCGCGTGCGTGCGTGTGTATGTATGTGTGTGTGTGTGTGCGCGCGCGCGCGTGTGTGTGTGTGTGTGTGTGTGTGTGTGTGTGTGTGTGCGCGCGCGCGCGTGCCAGGATAAGTGGTAGGCCCTACCGTGCCGGGCACTGTTGAGCAGTAAACCGATCTTCAAATCCCCTGCGCGGGCGCCATCCTCCAGCCCTCGCTCGCTGGCACCTGCCAAGTCCCCTCGTCATCACCACTAAATGTTGGCCACCCCACCCAATCACCCCCCAGCCGCCCACCAGCAGGTCGACCTGGCCCTCGTACTCGGCCTGGACCTCGGCCGCCAGCGCCCTGATGCTGTCAGGGCTGCTGGCCTCCAGCTGGAGGACCACCACCCTGGCACCCGGAGCCGCGGCCTCGGACAGAGCCTGGGCGGCAGCGGCGCCTGAAGAGGCGGTGCCGGCGCAAGAGGGGGGGGGCATGCAGGTTGTGCAAGGGGTGGTGCTGGGTGTAATTATGGTGAATAGACAAGTTGACATCGGCTATGCGATGTGCTGCGCTGGATCGTTACAAGCCGTGGTGGTGTACCGGCTGTCCCACAAGCGGCGGGCGGGCCGGCAAAGCTCAGCTTGCGTGGTTGGCGGGCGCACGGCAGAGACAGGCGCACCCGCAGCCTTGTCTCGTGAGGTGATGATCACAGAGCGACCAGAAGCCGCCAGCTGCTTGGCAACATCGTATCCCAGGCCGCGATTGGCTGTTGCATCGTATGGGAGCAGGGAGGAGGGGTGCAGAGGGGCGGTGACGAGAAGCTGCTGGTGCAGAAGCAAGCGCGCGCATTGCTGAACAGCGCGCCTGGCGCGCCAGAAACACATGACCTGATCGAAGGCTGATGAGGGCGGCGCAACAAACAGGACACCCCAAGGTACGGTATGGGATGCGCGACGCAACACACCTCCGGTTACGATGGCCCACTTGGCAGGCGCCACCATTGCAGCGAGCTGCGGGTGATGAAACTGGTGCAGCGGGGGATTGGTGCAGGGCAAGCTATGTGCTGCGTCCGGTTCTTTTTGCAGATCTTAACAGTATGCCCCAAAGTGGGTCGCCACGGCTGCAAATAAGCACTCCGGGTTACGATCCAAAGGAGACTGTGTGCCGGTTCTTGCGTGCACGGGAGTTATTATATATGAGATCACTTGTGCGCATCTGAATGCTTCCAACCGATGTGTTGAGCATCGATATTGCCGAACCTGCTGCCATGTTCATCATCAACGCAAGGGTGACCGAGTCACTCTTGACAAGGGGGTGCCTTACACCACTCATGCTATTGTACGCATGACACGTCTGGACAGAAAACAATGGCTTGGATTGATACGCTGTGAAGGGCTCGCAGCAGTTGTGTGGAAGGCGCAGGCTGCGGTGTTGGAGGCGGGG
>NW_014012440.1:12636-13308 GCF_000611645.1 Monoraphidium neglectum
CAGCAGTTGTGTGGAAGGCGCAGGCTGCGGTGTTGGAGGCGGGTTTGACCAAGTTAGACTGAATCAGTTTGCATGCCCCGAGACGCTCATCATCGCCCGGGCGGGGCCACCAGGTGACATGCCAGTCTGGATCGACTGTCTGCATTAATTGGCAGAATACCAGGGGTCACGCGCGTACTTGCATTGCACGTATGGGCGTGCAACAATACATTCCAGGCACCCTGAATCTGCTGCACCCACCTGCAGCACGGCAGCGGCACCTGGCCTGATCTTTTGGCACAGCGTGTGTGCCAAGTCTTGCACAAGAAACTGCGGCCTGAAAGCCATGATGACATGATTGCACACATAATATGCAATGTAGGTAAACCAACATCAGCCAAGACCCGGCTGCGTGCGAATATGGTTGTGCATGAGGTTCCCTCCTCCAGAAATGCGAGAGAGGGCAGACAACCGCTGCTGCAACTCTGTCAACTCCTGCATCGGCGGTTTAGCACCAGAGCAGCGTACACGGTGTGTAGCACCTGCCTACCAGGCCCATTGAAACATCATGCAACGAGAGGGCGTCCCAACCACACAATTCTGTCGGATAGAGGCTGAAGCCAGCAAGTCAGCCTCAAACAGCAGACGGCTCCTTTGGAAGGGGTGCTGGGACATCCAGCGCCTGATGATGAT
>NW_014012440.1:13833-18143 GCF_000611645.1 Monoraphidium neglectum
AAGTTACTCATACCATAGCATCACTGCCATCGGCCTCGCGCTCATTAGAGCGGACCTCCTCATTCCTAACCTTCCAACGGATCTGCCAGCAAGCATACACATAAGGGGCAACAATATCAGCGCCTGATTCAACATAAACCACAAAGCCACTTCAGGAGCCCGCCGCCTGGGCGGCCCAGCCTCTGCACCCCTCTGGACCCCGGGGCAGGTGAAAGGCCATTGACGCGTGCAAGACAGCAGGCGCATGCACCACAAGATGCCGCAGCCTCTTGTTGTAAGGATGGAGGCCCCCTCTCGCGTGCGGCCCAGTTGATGCGCATGCCTTCAGGCAGGGCGGCCTCACTTGGAGGTCCAGTCCAGGAGCTTGCCGTCGTAGCTGAAGCTGCCGTTGGGGATGTTGTCTTCTGATGCCAGGAGGATGGAGCGCGCCCCTTGCTGCGAGGTGCGCGGCGGCTCCAACCCCAACGGCGCTGCCCATGTCCGTCGCACTGCATGTGTTGGGGGGTAAGAGCCACCAGGGGTCCCAAGGGGGGCAGCGGGAGATCGGCGCATTGCTAGCTGGTGAGAATATGCTGAGAATATGCTGCATTCAGGAAGGCCACATTCAGGCAAGCGCACTACTGGGATGGCATGCTTTGTGGTGAAACACGCCAATCGGCATCAACATGCCAAAGTCAGCCAACATCATAATGTAGACATCAACAGCTGCCGGCACTGAGCATTGACACCACCATGCGGTGCAGCAACAGGCATGCCACTGAGCTGATCAGTGGTCACCAATATCACGACGCCTGTGTCTTGGCCCATTCCTGGAAATGCCCACGCACCACCACCCAGGTGCAACCGCCACTACTGAGATGTCCCTAGCTTTGAAGTGTGGGCTCTCCGCCATTAGCTGGGTTGCCCTGCGCGCCAAGGGCAGTGGGGTATGTGCTGAGTTGGTCAAAACCCCCACCGCGTCTGCATCAAGCAGGGAACAGCAAAGCTGTAGTCAGTGATTGTGTCAACATATGTGCTGCACAGCAAAACATTGCAAGAAAACGCAATTGAGGTGCGCAGCGTCACTTGGGCAATCACGCTGCCATGGGGCTTGAGGTGGCAAGGGATTTATAACCAGGACCGACTCCCACGCGGCGATGCCTGTTGTGTAAGTGGTTAACCGCATTGTGCGCATACGTACACATACAATACCCAGCAACCGCACCTGATGAGCGCTGCCTTGGACACGGCGTATGACTGCCCTGTGGCAGGACCTTGGGCCAGGTGATCGGGGTCAAACCTGTGGGCTGCGGCCCTGACTTCATCCAGGGTGGCGGCGGCCTTGATCCGTTCGCCATAGCCCGGGCCCACTGTGCTCAGCATGCCCCTCCCTGAACGAGTGGCGTGGACAGTTTTGGCGAGTAGCACGAGCTACACAGCGACCAGCCGCGTGGCGCGGCCAACCTCGCGCATGCGGGGTTCCCATGAGAGTCTGAGAAGCCGCGCTTCCCAATGGTGCTCGCTGCGGACAAGCAATATTGGCTGAGAGCCTGGAAATATCAAGCACGCATTTGAAGCACGCAGGCGTGACTCACGTGATGCGACCTGGACGACCCTCGCGCCCTGAGCCAGGTGCAGCAGCAGCGCCAGTGTGATGTCGATGGCGCCATCAAGATTGGTCTTGAGGGTGGCCTCGTGGTCTGCTGCTGAAATGCCGTCCACTGTCATGCCCGCGTTGTTGATCTGCGTGCCAATGAAGCTACTACTGGGTACTCCGGGAGCCGTTGAGCAATGCAAATGAGCTACGGGACCCCATGTATTCCTTTCATCCTCTATCCCTCGCCCAGCTGCTTGGTTCCCTCACCCAAGCATGCTGCTCACGCACCCGATCCCACCGATCCCAGCCGCCCACCAGCAGGTCGACCTGGCCCTCGTACTCGGCCTGGACCTCGGCCGCCAGCGCCCTGATGCTGTCAGGGCTGCTGGCCTCCAGCTGGAGGACCACCACCCTGGCACCCGGAGCCGCGGCCTCGGACAGAGCCTGGGCGGCAGCGGCGCCTGAAGAGGCGGTGCAGGGGCAAGGGGGGGATTAGGCAGGTTGTATTACGGGATCATGCTTAGTTCGCATGAGCATTGTGAAGAAATCCATGTCAGCAACGCAGTGTGCCACTCCAAAGCACCACAAGCCGTGGTGGCATTTGGGCTGCTTCGCAAGTGGTGGGCAGGTGCGCTGAGCTCAGCTTGCGTGCTTTGCGGGTGCAGGGCGGAGACGGGCGCACCGGCAGCCTTGTCTCGTGAGGTGATGATCACAGAACGACCGGATGCGGCCAGCTGCTTGGCAACATCAAAGCCCAGGCCGCGATTGGCTGTCGCATAGTATAGGAGCAGGGAGGAGGGGTGCACAGGGGCGGTGACATCACGGCGCTCATGGCCGCAAGCTCGCGCATTGCGGGCCAAGCGCGCCTGTGGGGCCTGTCATGACATGATGTGAAGGCAGACGCGAGGGGTGTAACGTTCGGGTCGATCCAAAATTGTGTGGGATACGCGACACACCTCCCGTAACAACGGCCCACTTGCCAGGCGCGACCATCACTGGTGCGGTTGAGGCAAGTGACAGTGGTGCGGCGGGGGGGCGGTGCGGCGGGGAATAGGTGCAGGGCAAGGTACGTGATGTACCCAGGATTTTGTCAAGCCTTCACAATACGCTCTGAAGTGGGGCAATGACGACTGGAGTGCTCAGCAGTTACCCGTCTACAGAGCTGGGGTGAACCTTGCTTGAGCGGACTGAATACGTGCAGTGCAGCGACGCCTACAACTAGAGGAGTACTTATGATCTGCTGCCACCATAGCGGTCAGATCACCAAAAGGGTGACAGGTTGACGAACTCCGCGATGTTGACAAAGGTGCCAGCAATGCCCGTCGCATATGGAACGTCAACAGATTGTAGTACGCTTTGAGGCTCGCAAAAATATGGAGGATGCAGGTCGTGGTGGTGCAACAGTTGGAGTTGACCAAATTGGACCAAAGCGGTTCATAAGTTCACCAGCAACCACCGTTCTCATACTACCGGAGCCACACAGTGAACCGCCAGAGTTGCTGCCTGGATTGAATGACATCACTCCCAACGTTCATCCGGGCATCTGCATTGCATGTTATGGCAGAGTGCAACACATACGCTCCGAGCAACCCCAGGTGTTGCCAGGCTCCTCAGCAGCTGGGCTTGCTGTGTCACGGCCTGGAATTATTCCATAGAGAAGCGCCAAGTGTCGCTGCTGGGCTGCTGGCGGCCTGCATGTGGTACCGCACGGCTTTTTGGCTGCGCCGAGATGCAGGTGGCGTGTATGAATGCGTGTGTATAAGGCAAAAGCGTGTGGGTTCGAGACGACGTGTGTACATCCACGCTAGGCAGGGGAGAAGAGTGAGTATGCCATTACATTCTGCATGAAGTGCGCAATTAGTTCACAGACCGCACACACTGAACCTGCCATCACAACGTGCCTGGTACACGAGCCAGCCCCATGCCACGCGGCCGAACGCACCGGTGCCCCCAGCCGTGCACCGTAATGTGCTGCAGCTTCATGCAGATCTATGTGTGTCAGCCCCCCCCCCTCGGCCGCCGTAGCGTGCTGCCCCTAGCTTCTCCAGCTGAGGCCGCCGCCGCAACCAGATTCGATGAGAAGGGCAGCGGAGGCAAATGCCAAGGCATGCACTCAATTTGGGAGGCCGTGTGCACTTGAAACGGCCCTTTCAGCCCCTGTGCGCAAGTTTGTACTGTGCAACGTGGTCACACCCTGATGCTCAACCCCCGTCACGGCTGCGCTTGGGCCGCCTCTCAGCGAGGCCTGTTGCAGCAAGCTGGCCACAGTAGAAACTGGCCTGGGCCCCCCAATGACACGACTGCGCACAATAAGGGTTACATGCCAGGAGCTAAACTGTGTTCAGGCGTCCGGCCGGCCATCAGCAAAGGGATGATATGGTTCGTTGGGGGTAGCAGCAGGTCCGCCCGCTGCACACCACAGAACACACGCAGCCGCGCCTGTGACTGATAAAACCCAGGGTGCCACTGGTGCAGCAGACACGCCAGCAGCCCCGCCCAGAAACCAGTGCTCTACCAGTTCAGCGCATAGGAGGCCTGCTGCATGAGGGGGTGGGCGTAGTAAGCACCCAGCGTGAAGAGCGTCACCGCCACGTAGGGCCAGCGCAGGAACTCCCGGTAGTAGTCGCCCGGCAGCTTCTGCCTCCCCTCCCAGATGGCCTGGAAGGGCAGCACGCTGGTGCGGCCCTTGACGGCCTCAAAGGCGTCCCCGTACTTGGCCTGGTGGGGTGGAGTG
>NW_014012439.1:0-5538 GCF_000611645.1 Monoraphidium neglectum
GGCGGAGGGGGGGCGGGGAGGGCAGAGGGATGGTGGGTGAGTCTGTGGGTTCGAAAAAGTTGCTGGGGAGAGCTGAGGCTGGGTGGAGCATGGGGGTGGTTCAAGAGCTGACCAAGCTGCTAGCCGCATTCACCCTATTGCGGCTTTTTCAGAAACACTGTTGAGGGCCCAGTCCGCGAGGCAGCGCACGCCGCTCGCCGCTGCCCCGCGCCCGAAGCGGCCGGCTCGCTGGTCATAGCACTCGCCTGCGGCGCGAAGACTGTCTTGTCGTCGCCCTTGGTGGCCTCCATTGTGATTGTCCACTGGCCCTTCACGGCGGTGAGCTGCTCATAGGCCTGCGCAGGCATGTGCAGCGCCAAAGGGCAAAGGGTCACGTGGGCGGCACGAAAAGGCAGCGGCGTGGCCGCCTGGGTGGGTGCACATGCCAAGTGCAGGAGGCTAAGCGTGCGACGAAGTATGTACATGGCTAGTGGCACTACGCTCATGACCACGGGAACCGAAGATTGCCCATGCACTTACAGTGGGCCTGTTGCCAGTGGAACCAGCGGAGCCCATGCCAGCGGCAGCTGCATACGATACAAGTGCACAGAGGCATGCTGCGACGAAGAGACGAGCCATTGTGTGTGCTTGATCGGTGTGCGGGCTGCTGACAGCTCGAAGGGGCTTTCGATGGGCTTCAAAGCTCTTGTGTAAGCCGTAATATGCGATATCAGAATTGGTTGTTTCAAATGGCGAGGAAGGCAGCTTGATATACCCTACGGGTGCAAGAGAGGCACGGGGCCACCCGGAGAGCTCAGGGGGGCAGGGCGTGTGTGCTGAGAGCCAGTGGCAGCGCAGTTCAAGCTCGCTACTTGTGCTAAATTTACGATAAGCTATTCGCATGTGCATCGTTCTTTGTGCTCGCTTACGGCCCCATCGCCCGCAGTCACCCACCCGGCCATGTGCGCCCCACATGTGGGGTTACTGCCCCTGTGCCGCCCAGAGACGGGGCGCATGCTTCTTTTTCAGAAACTGCGGCTGCCCCAACACAGCCCTAAGTATCGCCAATAGCACTTTGAAGCTGTTTCGCTACTCAACCCCAACGAACGGCTGGCCGCGGCAGGGAGCCAGCACCACGCAGTGCCGCGCCATGGCTGGTCCGCAGGACGCCGTGTTGCGCCACTTGATAGCTGCCTTCCCTATCACCCACCCGATGCAACCGTGTCAGCAGTCTGAGGTCTTCCCCACCCACTGCGTGCCCGCGGCCGTGCGCGGCGCCTCGCCCCAGCTAGCACGAGCAGAGCTGGCTATCAGGTGGCCGCCCATTCAACCGCCATCCCCGTCATGCAGCCCCGCGCCCCACGCGTCGCTCCACCCAGGCTTGAACACCCGGCTGCGCGGCCGCCCGCGTGCCAGCGAATCAAACTCGGGGACGCGTTCGCCGCCAGCCGCCGCCGCCGCCGCCCCCGCGCCGCCAGCCGCCGCCTTGGCTGGTGGCAGCCAGGGCTCCCGCAAATCCATCGATATGGGCGGCGGGTCTGCCCGCGCGACTGCGAACCCCTTTTTTGCGGGCGGGTCCCTCAGCAGGCCCCGCAGCCGGTCGGCCTGCGCGCACAGAAAGCGTCCGCGGGCGAGAGGGGCACCCCTTGAGGGACGCGCGCGCGCACACGCACGCAGCTCGGCATCTTCCGGTGAAGCGTGTGTGCCCGCCGCTCCGCACCCCTGGCGTTCATGGCCCGACCGGCTGCCGCCCCCCGCCCCACCGGACCCTCCTGCGAAAGTCCCACCTGCGCCGCGGCTTTGGCGCCGCAGGGCACCGAAAGAACGTGCATTGTTGTGTCTTTGGACACGAGCGCCGCCTCCCAGGCCTTGCGCTCTGCCGCCTTGAGGGACGCGAGGTGTGCGTCGTGGATGTCACCTGGGTTACAACAGATATGATGTCGATTTGTACATGTATGATGGTAACATGTGCACTTATATAGGCATAAATGTACATAAAGCTTGATAGTGTCACCCTATGATGCAAGGATGCCATACGTCCCTACACACCGTGTTGCAACGCGCCATCCGCATTTAGCGGCCGCCCGCGCACATGACGGGTTGCGAGCTAGCCACCCGGGCGCCAGTGCTGGTGTGACGCACGAACAAGGGCCACTGCGTTGAATGAGCTTCTAGCATCAAGGTGCCCGCCACCCCCACCTGCATCATGGACTGACCTCCAGAAAGCAGGGTCCTGCGTGAACACGCCGGCGCCCTCCTGCCGCACCACCGCCTGGAAGCTGGGGCCCGCGCCGGCGCCGCTGCTGCCACACGCGCTCCTGCGTGAAATAGTAGAGCCCGGGGGCATTGGATGTGAGATGATCTGCCAGCATGGCCCCAGCATGACGAGAGCGCCCCTTGCGTAAATCATGGTGTGCGCGCCACCCTACATACTGGTGGCCCCGCCCCAAGCGCTGCGATTGGCATTGCGTCCTCCTCCGAGCCGGTCAAAGCAGCACCAGTAGCACTGGCAGTCGCAGCAGCGGCAGCAGCAGCAGCACTAGCAGCAGCTGCGGCGGCAGCAGCAGCAGCAGCGGCGGCGGCAGCAGCAGCACCAGCAGCACCTGAGGCGGATTCCCCAGCGCCCAACTCACCCCTGCGGCAGCTGCCCTTGTGCTGCGCCCTCCTCCCAAGGCTCCCGCAGCTCAAGTGCTCGCGCCTCGGACGGCCGCAGCTCGTGCCGAGCGAACTTGCCTGGCGGCCTGTGCATTTTAAACGTGCGTCAACAGGCGGTGCGCTGCTGGTCAGCAGCGGCGCTGGTGGTACCGCCGCCGAGGACGATGCAGGCTGGTGGCTGGGCAAATCCTGGCCAGCGCACAATCAGGTGAGGCTCTTGCATGCCGCATAACTGCATTGATCTGACATCAGCTTGTCCAAAACTTCGGCGCTTGTCAACGGGCTGAATATGAGACCCGACAGGGCTCGTTCAAGCCTTGTACCCCCTGCTGCGCCCATCCACGCGGTGCACGGCCGACGCATGATTGTGCGCGCGCACCTGGGGGCGGGCCACAGGAAGGGCTGGCTGTGCGGGCACCAGCCAAGGGCAGCCGCCTCCTCAGGGGGGACCTTTCCTGGCACCGGCCCGCGGCCGCAGCCGCCGCCGCTGGGCTCTGGAGGGAACCGCGCTTTAATCGTGTCCTGCGGTGCGCGCCGCGTGGGCGCGGTCAGCCCCCATGTTTGCTTATCCGGGCCCCGCGTGCTTCAGACCAGCATACCAGCATCGAGGCGGCCACCTGCCAGGGCGGCGCCTGGCCCCCTGCCTCTGCCCAGGCAGAGGCAGGGCCCAGGCAAGTGTTGCTGCCGCTGTCGCGCCGACGCGCTCGCGTCCGTCACACCAACGCAAACGCCGAAACCTCCCAGCAGCAGCCCATGTCGCCGCCAGCATGCAGGGATCCCCGCGTCCATGCGGCCCGCCGCCTCCGCCCGGCCGGACCCACCTCGAGCGTCAGCTCCCCAGCCGCCACCCGCCTCTCCAGCTCCCGCGCCGCGGCCCTCTGCGGATTCCACTCCGCCCACGCCGCCCGCAGAGCCCTCATCTCGGGCGACGCCGCCCTCTCCACCAGCGCCCGCCTCGCCTCCGCCCCCACGTCCCGCGCCGCGCGCCGCCGCGCCGCCTCCGCCTTGGCGCGCACAAAGGCGTCGTTCTGCGCGTCGAGCGGCGGCATACGCGGCGCGCGGACGCGGCGGCGTCGCTTGCTGCTCTTGCTGCTGGCGCGGGAGCGCCGCCTGGCGGTCGGATGAACAGGGGATGGCGCGTGCGGCGGTGTTGGTTGTGTCGGTTGCACACGCACGCCAACCGGAAAGGGGGTTTGACCGGGGCAAAACAAAATGCCAACGCGACACGACTCAGCGGACCAGGTAGCAACCAGCGGGAGGGTATGCGCCCTCCAGATAATGTGCAGGGTGGGAGGGGAGGGAGGTTTCTAGGGGTCGCTGGGTGGGCGTGGCCCTTCCCTGGCACAGTGAAACCACTCGAGCGATCCCCGCATGTCCCTCGCTCCCCGACGCACCCCCTCGTGCCACGCGAGCGCCGCGAGCCTGAGCGCCCTGACCGCTCGGACCGCGCGCCGCCGCCGCCGCCGCCGCCCCGTGGCGGCCCCGCGTCCGCTGGCAGGCGGCCCCCGCCAAGCGCACCGCCGCCGCCGCCGCCGCCCTCGTCGCCGCCGTCGTCGTCGCTGTCGGGCTGCTCGGCCTCGACGCCCAGCACGTCCCCCTTAGTAAGCTCCCCTGGGAAGCGGGCGGGGTTTCAGGCGGCTGGGGCTCAGGGGCCAGCGACCAGCACCGCGCATGCAATCTGTTTGTCAGTTGTCAACTGCATCGCATCCCTGGATGCAACGCGTGGGGTGCCTCTCCCCTTCAACGTCAGTTTAGACCAAACGTCTGATCAAATTGAAAGACCTCGCGCATGATTCTGACCGCTTGCAATTTCAGCGAAGTCGTCCTTGGCCCCCCAGAGTGTGGCAGAGGCCGTCCACCACCCTCGCAACACCATCCCCTACCCCCACGCAATGAAGCGCAAATCCGTGCTAGTGGAGCCGTGGCTTCTCACGCTCACTAATCGAACGGTCTGATGACGTCATCAGTTGCTCACCCCCGAAGCGCTTGTCCAGGAGGTCAACCTGGTCAGCCGTCGGCCACAGCGCCAGCGCGTCCGCGTGGCGCGCCCACGCGGCGCCGCGCAGCGCCAGCAGACGCATCAGGCCCGCCACGCACTCTGGGCGCACCTGCGGGGCCCAGGCCGCGGCGCGCACGCACGAGCCTTGAGGAGCCGGCTTAGGGCAGCTCCGCCGCCCAAGAATGCGTGCGGGGGGTTGCATGCAGCCCATTCTCTATTCTGTGATGCAAAAAGCTGGCCGACGCCCGCCGCGTGTTTTGTGTCATTCAATCTGTCAAGCCCACGGCCAGGCCTGTTCAAACAGACGGTCTCTTCCACCCCAACACCCCCAGCACGGCACTCCCGCTCTCAGACGCCGGGCCTGCTCACCTTGCCGGACGCGTACGACGCCGCCTCAGCGCCGATTTCGCCGAGTGGCGCTCTCAGCTTCACCGCCCACGCGTCCACCCCCAGATCCGCATACAGCCTCTCGGGGTGGAGGCCCTCCGGGTTGAAGAGCACCCGCCGCTCGCGCCACGCCTCGTCAGCGCACGGCTGCCTCTCGTCGAGCGCCCAGATCTTCATCTCCCGCACGATGTCGAGTCCAGACCGCCAGCTGTCGACGGCCAGCGGCGGCTGCGGCGGCTGCGGTTGCTGTTGTGGCTGCGTGGGTGCGGCCGCTGAGGGGGTTGCAGCGGCTGCAGCAGACCCGGCAACGCTGGACCTGGAGAGCCGGCGTGCGGCGCCAGCCGTTTGGGGCTGCTGCTGCTGCTGTTGTTGGGCTGGGCTTGGGCTTGACGCCAGCCGCGCGGCTGCCACGGCTGAGGACTTTGCCCCCGCGTGCTGCCTAGATGCCCCCGCTGCCGGCGAGCCGACAGGCGTCGCCGCGGCCGACGCCACGGCGGCAGCGGCAGCCGCCGCGGCGG
>NW_014012439.1:6130-16601 GCF_000611645.1 Monoraphidium neglectum
CGGCGGCCGCGGCCGCCGCAACCGCAGCTTGCTGCTCTCTGATGTGAGGTGGTGGCCCGGGTCTGGCGGCGGCTTCGAGCACGAATATCCTTTCGTGAGCGTCCACAAGTTGGAAGCCAGTGATAAGATCCAAACAGGGGTCTGTCGCTTGCTGTGCGTCCAGCTGGCTCGTAGACAGCACCTGCTGGTTGGGGGGGGGGAGGGTCAGGCAGGAGACACAGAGCTGGTGAGGTAAGCATCAGCGCCAGAGTAGCCACGATGAGCAGTCTGCTAATCAGGGTCTTGCACAAGCAATTCCAAACGCCAGTAACCAAGGGTGCCCACAGTTGCGTGGTGTGAAGACAAGCACACATGAGGCAGGTGCACGGCTGATGGCATCTGACCACACCAAAACGACAAACACAGGTGGCGAAAACCCGAAACTTTCACGAGCCCTGTCCCCGCGCCTGCAGCAGGTGGCCGTCCAGCGCCACACCCTCGTACTGCAGCAGAGCCTCGTCCAGCCGCAGGTCCGCCTCGGTCGGCTCAACCTCGGACGCGTCGTCGCTGCCGCCCTCGGACCCCGCCTCGTCCGCGAAGCGCAGCGCCCGGGCGCCCGCGCGGCCCGCGCCGGCGGCGCCCTCGCGCGGCGCCCCGTCCCGCTGCGTGGACGCGGCCAGGGACGACCGCTGGCCGGCAGGCTGCTTGGGTGCGGTCGCCGCGTTTGCAGACGGATTTGTCCTGCCAGGGGTGGCGAGTGAGGGGCGCTGGGACACGAGCGACGAGCGCTGCGACGGGGGAGCAGCATTGCAGCTGGCCCGCGGGCCGGCCTGCGCCTGCTGCTGTGGCGGCCCCTTGGGCGACACGTCCAGGCTCGTGCGCGCGGACGCGCTCGCAGCCAACGACCCTCGCGGCCCTTGCGTAGTCGCTTGCTGCTGCTGCTGCTGCTGCTGCTGCTGCTGCTGCTGCTGCTGCTGCTGCTGCCGCAGGCCGCCGGCAGCAGGCGCGACCGCCGCTCGGCCGCTCGCAGCCGCCAGCGCCGCCGGCCTCGCATGCCCCAAAACGACGGCATTGTGTTGCCGCACGGTGTCGTTCAGAAGGTGAAACAGGTCGCTGTCCCGCCTGTCAAACACAAATACGGCGCGGCAGAAGCCCCCGCCGACTCCACCCACATGAGCGCCAGCACCGCCTCCAACGGCAGCGGCGGCGTCGCCGGCGCCGGTGCCGGCGGCGGGCGCACTTGCGCCGGGCACTGCTGCTGCGGCGTCCTGGGCCAGCTGCAGCTTCACGGCTGCGACCACTGACGGCGGCAGCGGGCCCGGCCAGCCGGGCCCCGCGGCCGCCGGCTGGCTCGCCGGCTGCTGCTGCTGCTGCTGCTGCTGCTGCTGCTGCTGCTGCCCGGCCGCCGCGCCGCCCGCCTGCGGCTGCTGCGCGGGCGCGTCTGGCGGGGCGCTGCGCTGCTGTGCCTGCGCCGTGCTGACCCTGGATGGGGGCTGCGTTGGGGCGGACATAACTGGCCGAGGGGGGGTATGCTGCGCCATGGCGCAGATCGGGACCGCCATGCGCACGCCCCCCTTGATGGCGGACCCCGCCTGTATCCGAATTGAATTCAAAATGACAGCGAGGGATCAAATGAACCACATGGATGCTACTTGGCATGACCTGCAACAGGCTGACCAGTGCAAATTACATCATCCCCTGCACCAACTACTGGAGGCGGCTGGTGCGGCTGGTGCGTTTGAGCCAGCCGCCCGCGGCAGGCACCCTCGCCCGCCCACCTCCGAATACGCCCCCGGCCGGCTGCGCCAGTCGGGGCTGGCGGCGCCGTGGATCGTGCTCTTTGGCAGCAGCGGCGCCTCAAACGCCAGCGCCGCCGCCGCGCCGCGCGACAGCTTGGCCAATGGCACTGCAGCAGCTGCATACACTGAGCCGTCGCCCTCGTCGTCCGCCTAGGGGAGTGGGTTGCAGAGCGTACACACGCAGGAGTGGGCTATTGTGCGCCGGGACAAGATCCTTGTGCTGATTCAGGCGGGCTGCTGATTTCATTTATTCAAGTGCACGGCAAAGTCAAGGCTGTCACGCGACGTGTGCTTCTCGGCACGCCCCGCCACCCCTCCCGCATGCGGCGCATTGCACACGTGTCTGGCCTCCCACCTGCTGCGCGGCGCCGTCTTCTGCGCCTGGGATGGGGAACTCCGGGGGTTCAGCCACTGCTGACCTGTCATGGACCTCCAGAAGCAGCGGGAAGTCGCGTAGAAGCTGCCTCAGCCCCGCCGCGCCGCCCGCGTCGCCCCCGATCAGCACGCACGGCCGCCCAAACACGGCCGCGCGCGTCGCCGGCGCGCCGGCGGCGCGCGGCGCCCATGGGCCGACCGCCGCCGCACGCTGCTCGCGCGGCGGCGCGCCCGGCGGCCAACACAGGCGCAGCGCAACGGGGCGGCAGCGGGCGTCCAATTGCTCTGTAGTGGCGGGCGCGTCAGGCAGGCGCTTGGCCTTGCGGGCTGAGACCACGATGGGATTGAGGCGCACCGCTAAGTCTGCTGACATCAGCGTTGCCGTCTCCCCCCCAGGCTGAGCCGCCGCCGCCGCAGCCGCCGCGTCGGGCGCCCCCGCCGCCTCGCCAGCGGGCGGCGCGCGGGGCGCGGCGCCGCGCTTGGCGGCGGCCGCCTTTGCTTCGGCCGGGTCCGGTTGGGGCGGTGGGGGTGGGGGCCGCAGCAGCTGCAGCCGGACCGTCAGCTGCGCCAGGTGCCCGCTCACAAGCCCCTCGAGCACTTGCGCCGACAGCCCCCCGGCGCCTTTGGAGCGGGCCGAGCCGTCGCCGCTGTTGTCGCCGTCGCGCGCGTCGCTGCTGTCGCCCTGTGTCCATTCAAAACGACAGCTGGAGTCCCCCACCAGGAGGCTGGAAGCATCCAGGTTGAATGCGCCCTGGATCGGCGGCGGCGCCGCTGCAGCTGCAGCTGCGGCAGCTGGACCCGCAGGTACAAGATGGGCGCGCACGGAGGCAAAAGGGGGCTGCATGAGCATGCGACGGGGGCATGGCCGCATGCCCTGTCTGCACAAGCTCTTGTGCAGACAGCTGATGCAAGATGGGCCGGACCATGCATGGCTGCATGCATGGCTGCATGCATGGCTGCATGCATGGCTGCATGCATGGCTGCATGCATGGCTGCATGCATGGCTGCATGCATGCGAAGCCAGCCGCTTCTGCAGCTTGAAGACCCTGCAGTCCTCCGCCCGTGCCCTTTCTGGTGTTCTTCCAAAGTGCATCTGTGAACCTTTTGAACCCAACTCAGACCAGATCAACCTGGAGTTCACGACCGACCTTTATCCTTCGCAGCCTGCACCGCCGACCCCGGCGCCGACTTGCGCCCTACGTCGCCGCCCGCCAGCGCCGGCGCCAGCAGAAGCCGCACCGGCAGCTGTGCATCGGCCGCAGCAAGCGCCCGCACCAGCGGCTCTGAGACCGCTAGCAGCTGCAAGGGCGCCTCCCAGGTGTACTCGTCGTGGCACCATCTGTCCGCGTTGATACAGTCATTGTTGCGAGCAGTTATCTGCTCTAAGCTCTTGCCTCATGCGCATGACGACCGGCTGCTCGTAATGGTGCAGAGCAGGGCGCCAAGCAACAGCGCCTGACCCGCGCCGCCCGCCACAGCGGTTGTGCAAGGTGTGCTCTGGCCCCAGGCCACAAGGGGCTTAGGCTCACCCGTCGCCCTCTTGCACGATCGCTCCTAAGATCGGCCCTGATGCCTGCTCTGTGCCATCCAGGCCCGCCACAAATACGCTGAGCGCCAGCGCCGGGAGCGGCGCCGCGCCCAGCTGCGCCGCGGCGGCGCTGAGCCGGTTCGCGGACGGCGGCTTCGGCGGGGCCGCGCGGGGTTGCGCCTCGGGGGAGCATGCTGTTGCTGCGGCAGGCGCCGGCTTTTCGGGCCGCCTTGGGGTCCTGGCGGTCACTGACAGCACGACTGCGATGGTGTGCGGCAGTGCAGCGGCGCCGGTAGCAGCAACCGCTGCAGAGGCTGTAGATGCAGCGGCCGCAGCTGGTGATGCTTGCGCAGGACGGCCTTGCGAAGCACTATCGTTTGACGCCGTCATTCGTGTTCGTTTATCCGATCATCGGGACATGTGCATGTTCATTTTCCGCTTGATCAAACTGTGCGCTGTGATCCGAGTCACCGCTGCCGAAAGTGAGTGGGTGCTGGAGATCTCAAATGGTTTGTTCATGCTTGCATGCCGCATCAGCCCGGGCAGTCATGTGGCCCGATCTGCAGGTGGCATTGACTGCTGCCACCCTGTTTGACCGCGCCTGCTTTGCTCGTGCGCCACCCCTGCCAACCGTGCCAATGCCCTTGCCAACGTCCGCAATGCGTTAGAAATAATTGCTCTGTGAGTGATCTGCAGACATGAACGCACTTGCACCACCACGCTGACAGCTGACTTGAGTATCAATCTGCCAGCCTGATGCAGTACAAGAGAGAGAGTCTGTAGATGTTCACAGGTCTGGAGCAACCGCGCACAATCGGCGCGCGCCGTAAGCATGTATGCAATGCAGCAGTGGCTTGCGGGACTGCGCAAAACTGATGCAATGAGACACCGTCTCTCAGACGGCCCTGGAACGCTCAGCCAGATCTTTGATTATCGGACATGGTCAGGGTCTTCATTTCGCCTGTACAGACTCTCCTGCACGACACATGACGCATTGCCGCATTGGTGACGCCGCCGCCAAAAGGTGGTGTGGCAGGCCAGCTTCGCACCTCAAAGGGGTGCATTGTGGTTGGGTTGAGCAGGAAGCACCAGCAGGCCGTGCCCAAACTGCAGTACACATTGCCACCAAATCGTACATCGCTGTGCAAATGTGGCTGTTGGCAAACCCACGAACAACCCCCACAAACCAGGTCAGTAGCCAGTCAGCAGCACTCGGCAGATCGTCTTGCAATCGCAAACCTCCGAGCATCAGCCGCCGATCGTGATCATGGGGCGGTTCTGCGTCGCCGCCAGCTCAAACATCCCCGCGTGTGCCGCGCGCTTCCGGTCGACGGCGGCGCTGATGACGAGGCGCAAGTCGTCGTCCGTCGCGCCCTCACGCATCGCGTCGCGCAGGCTGACCTCGTTGGCGCCAAACAGGCAGACCTTCAGGCTCCCGTCAGCCAGGACTCGCAGCCTGAGGGGGGCCGGCCGGGGGCGGGCAAACAGCACGCAGGTGCCATAAACAGGGATGATCAAGCCAAACAGCCTTGGACTGTAGAGAACTACATCACATCAGGGGTTGTGCTATTCACAACAGTTGCGTGGGTGTGGCGAGCCCCCACACCCCGCCCTGCTCTGCTGGCTGCCACGCCCCCGCGCGCTTGGACGCGCCACGACGCGCCGCCGAGCCCCAGCGACAGCGCTCGTGCATGCGCCCGCGCCTGTGCGCTCGCGGCCGCGCGCTCACCGGTTGCAGTCGCCGCAGAACGCGTGCGTCATGCTGGTGATGAAGCTGACGCTGCCCTTGTGGCCGGGCACCGTGAAGTTCTTGGCCACCTCGCCGGCGGGGTCTGCGCAACGGACCAGGCCCTGAGGGTACCTGTGAAGGTTTGTTCGTGGTTTGGTTGATTGTTCAGCGTGACCCGTTTGCTATTTATGTTGTTTTCTAGGTTTTCTGTCAAAGGATTCACTCCAAGATCCAGTGGGGGAGGCACGGGAGCGGTCTTGACGGCAAAGTACGAGGGCATGCCCGTCAGCAGACGAGCGCTGGTCAAGGCGGAGGCCGCACACCGCCTGCGCGCCAGGGCGGTGGCGACCCGCGCCGTGACGGATGTAAAGGGTTCTGGGGCCGCACGCGGCGGTGCGTCGTGCGCAGCTCAAGGGCGAGGCGCACCTGTCTCTGAGCGCGGCAAGCATCTCCTTGTACGTGACCATCTTCGAGTCGCTCCACACGTTGCCATCGAAAGGCATGTACTCGATAAACCTGATTGTATTGCAAATCAGAAGATGAACCTTGGGGTGACAGGTCGAGATGAGGTGGCTGCAATGCAAAAATGCCGAGTGCTTCACAGCACCGCAGGCACAACCCAACCCCAAGGCACGATTGACACAGCACCAAAACCCAGGCACGACCACACTGCCTGACACCCATGCCCCCGTCCCACCCGCCCTGCACGCAACGCGCCACCAAACAGGGCAACGCCACCCGGGGGGGAAGGGGGGGTGCATGCTGAGCGTGGGCCCGCAGCGTTGACTGGTAAAGATGCAGGGAAAGGGGCCGCCATGCTCCCTCCGCACCTGACGTTGAGGGGGGCGTCCCTCGTAAGCTCCGAAAAATCGATGATCTCGTCATCGTTGACGCCGCGCATGACCACCACGTTGACCTGCCGTCCCGCGAAATCAGGGCCGAGGTCCGAGGTTTGGGTTTGATTGGCGACAGGGGCACGGGCCTAAGCTCTGTGAGGCTGAGCCCCGGCTGTGGCCGGGCTCACCGGCGGCGCCGCTAACCTCGCGGCCGGCCCCGACGCTTCAGCTGTCTCAGGCGGCCGCGGCGCGCGCACGGCCCGCTCGCCACAGCCGCACCTTGAGCGGCGCGAACCCCAGCCGCAGCGCCTCCTCAATGCTGGCCAGCACCTTGCCGTGCCCCGCGCGCCGCGTCAGCGCCTCGAAGCGGTCGGGCCGCAGCGTGTCCAGGCTGATGTTGAGCGCGTTTAGGCCCGCCTCCTGCAGCTGCGCCGGCGGCGGGGGTTGCGTGGCGCGCATGCGAGACGCCAGCAACGCGGTGAGCGGCTGGCATTTCGGCTACGCCGACGCATGATGCACGATGGCTGCGCATGGCACGAGTCTTGCTATTTGAATCGTGTGAGAGGCGGCGGGAGAAGGGGGCGTGCCGACCCTTCTGCCAAACAGTGTGCTCCACTTCTGAATGCAGCAGCAACACGATGTGCCTACCCTCACTGCTCCCTGTGGCACCCTCCGGGCGCCAAGCAGGGCGCCATTTCATCCTCCACCCCACTCGTCAGACGCGGGCGAACCTGTGGCAGCTGCCGCTTGAGGGCGACGCCGTTGCTGGTCATGGCGAGAGTTCGCAGACCCGGCAGGGCTGAGAGGCTGCGGCAAATCTCCAGTAGGTCCTTCCGCACGGTGGGCTCGCCTGGCGACGAGAGAACGGCGCAGCATGGTTCTATTTGATCGACGTTGTTGCCGCGGCGGGTCGTTACGGGCGCAGGGCATGTTGGAGGAACGCAAGGGCTTTGTGCATTATGGCGGAGCGTGCCCGCAGCCCCTGCCGGGCTGCGATGGCAGGTGTGGCCCTTGCGGCGCCCTTTCGGCAGCGCGGCCCAGCGCACCTCCTGTCAGCCGAATCTTGTCGACCCCCGCTCCAACAAACAAGGACGCCTGCGGGCCAACAGCGGTGGCAGCGCGCGCGTGAGCAGCGGAAGTATTGGATGTCAACGGGCCGCCGGCCGCAAGGCCCACCGCCACCGCGTGCGCCGCGAGCAGCGCGCCCGCAGCCGAGGAGCTGGGGCTGCAGATTGATGGGCCAGAGGTACTGGCCCCTTGTGTGTGCCCTCTGCAGAAGCCCTTGGCATCGATCCAGGCCGCCGCTGCACAGCGGCGCCAATTCCAGCAACGGCACGGCCCCGGCCCCCACAACACGCACCAGCCGCTGCAACTCATCCGCGGATAGCAGCCGCTCCCCGGGCGTCAGCGGCGCGCCGTCAGCGGGCATGCAGTACGTGCACCGCAAGTTGCAGCGCTCAGTCAGGCTGAGTCGCAGGTACGTGTGCTTGCGGCTGTGCAGGGGGCAGGAGCCCAGGGGCGCAAGGGGGTAGGAAATTGAGGCGGTGCCGCCGGCCACCTTGTTTGAGCGGCTCATCATGCACAAACAGCATTAAGGGGGCAACAAGAGCTTGCTGGCGGGCAAAAAATGTTTATATTGTATCAATCAACAATATTTATATGATATCAAGGCAAATACAAACATGTGTCCTGCTGATGTACAGCGCAGTCATGGGGTAGGCCACTGTTGATGCACAGCCGTCGCCACTGGGGTGCCGCTACGTCTCAAATCGCACCTGAACGTGTCGGTGAGCATCTGCTCGCCGCTGACGTGCCCGCCCATGCGCCGCGCGCGCTCCACGACCTCTCGCCAGTCCGCCGCGGACGGCGCCTGCTGCTCCTGCTCCTGCCGCCCCGACCCGGGCGGCGGCGCCCTCTGCTGCTTGCTGGGCGTGCGCAGCATGGGTATAGACTGCACGTCGAGGCGCCGGCGAGTGCCCCCATGTCGCTGCTGCTGCTGCAGTTGCTGCAGCTGCTGCTGCTGCTGCTGCTGAATCCGGTGTTGCAAGCCAGACGGCCCCAGCAGCTGCTCCTGGATTCGCCGTGCGTGCACGGGGTCAAGCGCATGTGACGCACCGAGCATGGCGCCGCTGGTTGTGACGGCCGCTTGGGGCTGGGCCGCGGCGCACGAGGTCGCGGTCGACGACGACATTATGGAGCGCGTGGAGCCCTCATGAGCTACGTAGCTGGTGCTGGCACCCCCCTCGGGTGCGTGCAGGGTCCCCGCACTGCGATACAGCCAGCCATCCAGGCTGGGGAGCAGCCTGGACGCACAACGACGCATGTTGGCCTCAGTAGAATGCTACAGCAGCCACTGTACGGCTCGTGTGCTGGGCAAACGGTGAAAGTGATCTTTGGGTCTAAGAAGCTGTGAGTGCGAATGATGGTTGATATACACTAGGGCTGCTTGATAAGGTTGTGTAGTTGTCACGGACGCAATTGGCACGGGAGCACGCGCACACTGGCCTGCCCCGTGGTCTGTGCCCTTCGAAGGGCCCTTCGGTGCCCAGCTCCAACTCTCAGAGCCCAAGCTCCATTCGTGAAGGTGCTGCAAGATACGTTCTTATGCACCACTTATTATACTGGTACAAAAGCACCCGACTCCTTGCCTCATCACTCCTTGCCAGAGACAATGCAGCGTTTGACCCACTTGAAGGCCGCCGCTTGCGGTCTCGACGCATAACTGCGATGCCAGCCTGCTGCCGCCGGCATGGCGCTGTGTTGTGGCAACAGCCAGGACCACAGCAGGCTCACCTCACAGTCGTCACTCCCAGACAACCTGGTGCAAGCCCATCGCACCACTTGCAGAGGCATGCACGACACCTCACTGATCAGCAAGCAGGGTCATCCATGTGCAGACCAAGTCAAGGCAGCAGGCGCACCTGAGCAGCATTGCGTGCTCATAGGCCGCAGATCCAAAACCAAACATGGTTTGAACAACGAGAGCAAAGTGGTGCTAAAGGGTGTATGTCAAGAGAAGGCAAGGGCCAGCGAAGGACTGTCAGGGATGCACAGGCAGGCCTAAACCGCCACTGGCCAGTGGTGCGCCCAGCGCACTCAGTACGAGTCCAGAATACACCTGCATTAATGCATGTAGCATAGGTGGATTTAAGTTTGGTTACACCCAAGAGACATGCCTGGCCCTGGGCCCTGGGGCCTCTCCAAGGCACAGGCGTGCTGCAGGTTTGGCCGCCTGCGGCACCGGTAATGCGTGACCCGCGACCCCCGCCCCCCCCCCCGCTGGCGCCCCATGTTAGCAAGGGGGGAGTTCTCTTTGCTTTGCTGTGTTACAATCGTGTAGGCCAGCTAGACTCCTCCCGCCACTGTGACCAAACGGTGCAAAACAAACAACAGGGGTTATAACCAAAACTAGCCGCCCAGCGGTAACGACAACAAACTTGATACGAAAACAAGCCAAAACAAAGCTGCAGATATACAAACGATGCAATGAGGGCGCACGGCACACACCTTTTTGCTTTGCTTTGTTACAATCGTCTAGGCCAGCTAGACTCCTCCCGCCACTGTGACCAACCTGTGTGAAAAAACAACAGGGCTTTAAACACAAGCTAGCCGCCCAAGGCAGGCGGCAACACACGTAACAACATACAATCCAAGATAAAGCCGCAGATATACAAACAGAGCAATGAGGGCGCACGGCACACACCTTTTTGCTTTGCTTTGTTACAATCGTCTAGGCCAGCTAGACTCCTCCCGCCACTGTGACCAACCTGTGCGAAAAAACAACAGGGCTTTAAACACAAGCTAGCCGCCCAAGGCAGGCGGCAATACACGTAACAACATACTATCCAAGATAAAGCCGCAGATATACAAACAGAGCAATGAGGGCGCACTGCACACACCTTTTTGCTTTGCTTTGTTACAATCGTCTAGGCCAGCTAGACTCCTCCCGCCACTGTGACCAACCGGTGTGGAACAACAACAGGGCTTTAAACACAAGCTAGCCGCCCAAGGCAGGCGGCAACACACGTACCAACATACAATCCAAGACAAAGCTGCACACACCCAGGAGACATGCCTGGCCCTGGGCCCTGGGGGGTCAAATTTTTTGCTTTGCTTTGCTTTGCTCTGTTACAATCGTCTAGGCTAGCTAGACTCCTCCCGCCACTGTGACCAACCAGTGTGAAACAACAACAGGGCTTCAAACACAAGCTAGCCGCCCAAGGCA
>NW_014012438.1:0-8404 GCF_000611645.1 Monoraphidium neglectum
GCTCAGGTGCGAAGGAGCAGGCACAGCACTGGGACATCACGCCTCTGAGGGGCCGCAACGCCAGTGTGTCATGTTTCAGAGGCCAAAGGGTCGCCAAAAGGTCGCCAGCCGCGCCCCTCGACCGCCGACACTGCAGCCCCGACAGCTACGCACCGCGGTGCCGCCGTGTCTGCACAGCTTGCAGCTGCCGAGCGAGGCCGCCCGCGGCGGCGGCCGCGCCGGCAGGCTGGTGGAGGGAGGCAGCAGCTCAGACTCGCGCGGCGATTGCGCGCATGTCGCCCCGGGGACCGGCGCACTATAGCACATCCCCAGTGCCGCCGCCTGCGTCGCCGCCTGCCCGACTAGCGACGGCCTGCGCCCGAGGCGGGGGTCGCGGGGCGCCGCTGGCGCCGCAAACGCGCTGAAGTCGCCGCCGCCGCCCTCCGCCGCGGCCGCGGGTGCCGCCCCTGGGCTCTGCCGCTCCTGCGGCGGCACGGTGCTGAGAGCAGCCACCAAACGCTGATAGTCCTCCTCCTCCTCCTCCTGCTGCTGCTGCTGCTGCTGCTGCTGGTCATGGAGTTGTGTCCAGGGGCCACTTGCGCCAACCGCCTCCTGCCCGCCATCCCCTCGCGTGTGAGGCGCCCCCGCCACGCCATCCGTGCGACGCCGCTTTGGGTCCCGCTCCTCCTCCGCCGCGGCCTCCTCGCCGCGGAGCCTGGGCTGCTGCTGCTGCTGCTGCTGCTGCTGCTGCTGCTGCTGCTGCTGCTGCTGCTGCTGCTGCTGCTGCTGCTGCTCCTGCTGACACTCGTTTTGCAGCTGTATGTGCCCGTGCTGGTGCAGTGAGGGCGGCCGCTGGTGCTGCGGCATCAGCAGGCCGTGCTGCGCCTGCGGCTGCTGCCGCGGTGCATTGTCCAGCCTCGGCGTCACATGCACCTGCGGGGCACCGGCCTGCGGCGACCCGCCAGCGACACCAGCTGCGCCGGCGCCGCTGACCAATTCGTGACGTGCGGCGGCACCGCTCAGGGTCGAGAAGGCGCTGCCAGCCTGCGTCGAGCCGGCAACACGGCCATAGGCTGCTGCGGCGGCAGCGGCGGACGGGCTGTGGGTCCCGTTCAACAACGGCTCGCCGCTGCTTCTGGCCACTGGCCTACCCGCCAGGGCGGCCGCCTCCGTCAGAGAGGTGGATGGGGGCTGGCACGCGTGCGCCTCAGCAGGCCGTGCGCAGGGCCCGCTGAATCCCCCAAACATGCGCCGCCGAGTCGGCGGCTGCTCCTGCTCCTGTTGCTGCTGCCGCTTCTGCTGTCGCTCCTGCTCGTGTTGCTGCTGCAGCTTCTGATGTCGCTCCTGCTCCTGTTGCTGCTGCAGCTTCCGCTGTCGCTCCTGCTCCTGTTGCAGCGCCAACTCTTGCTGCCGTTGCTGCTGCTGTTGCCGCTCCAACTCTTGCTGCCATTGTTGCTCCTGCTGCCGCCCCAGCTCCTGCTGCTCCGGCACCTCTTGCTGCTGCGCCTGCTCGTGCTGCTTTGATGGGGACGGCTTTGGCCCATTGTTGGCCGCAGCCTCCACGTAGTCTGCAGGCGGCTCTGCCATCCCGAAATCCAGCAGCTGCCCAGGCGCCCCCGCCTCATGACCTGGCTGGGCACAAGGCGGCGGCGGCGGGCCCGGCGAGGCCCGCTGCTGCAGGCCGCGCTGCGCCCGCAGCTCCTGCAGTGCGGCCAGCGACGCTGAGAGCCGCCTGGCGGCGCGCTCTGCTGCGTGCTCATGCTCTTCAACCACATAGCTGGGCGGGGGGGGTGTGGCGGGTGAGGGTCCACAAGCAACCTTGGGCGCATGGTGTTTGGCCAGGGGTCATGACGCGACAAGTGCATGCTGGCATGCCAAAATCTTCAGCCAGGCGGTGAGCCCCCCAAGGCCAAGGTTCCACACACTCGGCCCTCACCTCCACGGCTGGCGTTCCTCTTCGCCCTCTGCAACCTCCGGCCCCTCCTCGCAACCACCAGCCGCCCCCGCTGCCGCAGTGGCCGCGCGGTCGCCGTTGAGGCGCCGCGCCATCCGCTCACGCAGCGCCGCCACCTGCGCCTTGTTGTACTGCTGCTCCTCCAAGTCCTTGAGCACGCGCGCAGCCGCCAGCGCCGAGCCGACCGCGGTAGCGTCCACGCGCACGGCGGCGGCCAGCCGGCGGGCGCAGTCCAGGAGGGCGGCAGTGGCGCGGTGCGGGGGCGCCAACATAGAGAGTCGTGTGCCTGGCAGCGACACCGCGGCCCCGCCCTTTTTCAAGCTGATGAGTTGCACCTACTCATAAGAGGGTGGGAGGGTGGGAGGGGGGGCGGCAGCATTGAGTCCTGGGTGCGGTCAACTTCTTGCTTCCCGCAGCGCCCGCTCATCGGTCAGCAGCCCAGCTCATCGGTCAACAGCCTGGCGGCACGGCGCGCGCAGCAAGCAAGGCGCCCAGCGGGGCGCGGGGCGCGTGGGCGCGCGACAGCCGAGCGCTCGCCTGAGGAGCGTCGCCGCTCAGGTCGATGCCGTTTATGAGGGCGGGCTGCATGCGGCGGCCCTGGTTACACGACAGCAGCACAAACTGTCCTTGGAACAGCGTGCCAGGACCATGCGAGGGATCGTGCGACTGCGCGGCGGCGCGTGGCGAGAGAAGAAATGTGGAGCCAGGTGGGGGGGGGGGGGACAGCCCGAGAATCGAGAGGCGCACCCTCTGTGGCTACGTTGCGCGCTGCAAGCGCAACACCGATTCCATGTCAAGCTCTAATCTGGCCTTGTCCTGCTCTGCCAGGGCTTCCTACGCCCCGCCGCACCTTTCCAGACTCGCCCAGCGCCTGCATCACTTGGGCGCCCTCTGGTGTCTGCAGCGCTGAAAGCCATTCGGCGACTTCCTCCGGGCTTCGGAGCAGTTCGTAGACTTCCATGACCTCCATCAAAAGCCGTGCGCGCCCATGGGGTTGAGCAGCGGGCTCACACCGCCAGAACGAGCACTCCACCCGCGCAAAAAAAGCTGTAGATTGCTACGGCGCACGCAGGTCGGAACGCAAACCAGCGTTCGATCTAGATACAACTACCATAACCTTCACACCTCAGCTGCAGTCCGACGTCTGACCCTTCGACGTCGCACGTACAGGCAGAGTGTTCCGGCCCTGTCGCAGTTACCACCCACAGCGCAGGATTATGTCTCAAGATTGTATGATACTGAACTTGTCCACGTAACTGTGCCCGCAGCACCACTGGCGAACCTGCTAGCTTCCCCGTCCATGGGGGTCCGGGGGTGTCCCCCCCCTGGCGCTTGCTCAATCGTGCTGAGCCGGGATGATCGTTGTAATTCAGTTGCGCGTGTTGCCACATGGGAGTCATGCGCGGACTGCATAATTACCCCAAGGCATTGCACAGGCCGAGCCGCACGCCGATGACCGATCGAGATGCACTGGACTGTTGGGTGGGAGAGCCGAAGGTGACGGTTGTACGAGGTCTGATATGCTGACTGGACCATGCAACATCGTAACGGCAGCTCATCACATTTTCTCTATGACCGTTCGTCGGCGTTAGGCATTGAAGGAACGTTTGGTGCTTGCACTGAAATTCGCAGTGCGCGGAGCACTGTCGCTGGCCTGACGTCACATGCACAGTCGACTTGGAAACAGTGGGCAGGTTCTGCGTGGCTGGCACGCAGCGGCGCCATACCGTATGTTGCAGAGGTTTTTGGAACGTGCGCTTGTGCAAATGCATTCTGGGCTGTGGGTGATGAGAATTTTCGTAATGTTGCCCACTCATGACACGTATGTGCGTGAATTGATGGCTAAAGCGAGCTGGCACTCATAACATGCCCCTTGTGACACAGAACACACATCGCATAGAATCATGCGTACGCACTGGGTAAAGAGCTGCTTGTGAGCCGCACGCCGATGACCGATCGAGATGCACTGGACTGTTGGGTGGGAGAGCCGAAGGTGACGGTTGTACGAGGTCTGATATGCTGACTGGACCATGCAACATCGTAACGGCAGCTCATCACATTTTCTCTATGACCGTTCGTCGGCGTTAGGCATTGAAGGAACGTTTGGTGCTTGCACTGAAATTCGCAGTGCGCGGAGCACTGTCGCTGGCCTGACGTCACATGCACAGTCGACTTGGAAACAGTGGGCAGGTTCTGCGTGGCTGGCACGCAGCGGCGCCATACCGTATGTTGCAGAGGTTTTTGGAACGTGCGCTTGTGCAAATGCATTCTGGGCTGTGGGTGATGAGAATTTTCGTAATGTTGCCCACTCATGACACGTATGTGCGTGAATTGATGGCTAAAGCGAGCTGGCACTCATAATATGCCCCTTGTGACACAGAACACACATCGCATAGAATCATGCGTACGCACTGGGTAAAGAGCTGCTTGTGTCAGCCCGCCCTATCCTGAATTCACACGTTTTGATTATCGTGCACGGATGCGCCACGGCTTCCCCGCCCCTCGGCTCACATGCGCCTTCCCACCTGCATCAGCCACCTTCACTGACAGGCACTGTCGCCGTGGCCATTTTGCCTCACTGTCGCCGTGATTTTCTCTGGACAAGCGCAAGCACGCACTGTGCACCTTCGCCCATTCTTGCCGCTTTTCTTGAAGCCCGCGCTCAACCCGCCCCTTCTGCCGCTCTGAGTGTCTAGCCGTCGCACTCAGGTGAATTGTGATACGAGTATCATTGGAATGGGCAGGGATGCCCCACTCGCTTTGAAGCACTCCGCTGCTTGCCGCACTCTTGACGCTGAACCCCCTGTGAGACGGTGGCGGCCGACCGCAACTCCAGGATGGTTGAGGCATACTTCCATTCTATATTACGTGTAGATTTCAGTTATTTCAGCAGCCTACATCAATTAGGGGCCGGCTGGATCACGCCTATGCATCACATAGTCACAACGATCACGCTGTGCTTGCGACGGGCGCATTGCAGTGACAGTGACGCGTGTGTGGTCTGCGAAGCGGCTGCAGGTCGCATGTTTTAGCAGCAAGTGACCCTCTACTCAGAACACGAATTGATGCGGTATGCGTCAAAGCGCCCAAGTGCCACAGATCGCCGGGTGACATTGACGAGTGCCAGGATCGCCGAAGCACTGTACAAGGGCGTTTGCGTTCAAGAAGAGATAGCCATAACGCACCCGACGGTAAATGTCACTTCAGCTGGTATAGAAGGGATCCACCTGCGAGGGCTGGCGGCGCAACTGCTCAAGTGTTCACGGCGCCTTGGTGCGCTGGGTCCCTGGACCCCTGCCCGTCACACGTGGCGTCCTTGCAGGGCTGTTGGCCAGCGCTTTTGGGGCGCTAGAGCACAGCCGCCAGCAGCCAGACACGCTCATCTTGTTTCGTGGTGGGCCTCGCTCGCACGGCGACCCCGCGCGGCAGCAGTGGCTGCAAGGCAGCGGCTGGCCAGGCAGGCCGGGCGCTGTACACAATCTGGTGCCTGCAGCTCCGAGGCGAATGATAAGCCGCCAGGCCCCGGGAACAAAGCGCATCGGGAAGGCGCGGCGCACGCACTCTGCTGGTCCCCGTCCGCAGGCCAGGTCAAGGGCATCCCGCCGTGACACGCTCGCGCCTCGCCAGCCGCTGGCAGCCATGAATAAGGCCGGCATGGAGGGCATCATCATGGCGATAGCCCTGGGGGTGTTTTTCGGGTACAACGCCTGGCTCATGGTGGGATTCGGGTGTCTCGTTGTTTGTGGGCCGTCGGGTCTGCGCGTTGTGCTTCAAATGTTGGTGTGCGCCTGCACGCATGCCCAAAATCGCACTCAAAACGTTCTAAACATACGGGAACGCGCACGCACATGCGCACACGCGTCAGAGGGCGCAGCGCAGATGCCGGAGCGTGCACACGCACATACATACACACCCGCTGGCATGCACAAATTACGCGCACGCGCACACACACACACACACACACACACTCACACACACACACACACACACACACACACACGCACGCACCCACGCACACACACACACACGCACGCACCCACGCACACACACACACATCATCCAGATCGTCCGCCCTGCTCTCGCCAAGCTCCGCCGCCCCGAGAAGTCGCGCGTGCACGACTACTACGCCTGGGGCAAGCTGGGGCGTGCCGTCTTCTCGGACACCTGCTGCAGCGACCCGAAAGAGGCGATCCTGGCGGTGCAGCAGGCGCGCAACGCCATGACGGCGTCGACGTACCTCGCGACAGTCTCCTCAATACTCGCGACGGCGGGTGGGCTGCGGTCGCGCGTGCACGCTGAGTTGCGCGTGTGGGCGAGGTTGTGTGGATGTGTGTGTGTGTCTGTGTGCGTGTGTGTGTGTGTGCGTGCGTGCCAACACGAGTGTGACAGATGCGCTCCATGGTGCATCTGCCAGACGGAGGGTGCGTCGGCCAACTCCACCCCGCCCTGCGTGCAGGCGTGACAATCCTCCTGGAGCCGTCCAAGACTCAGCGCATCGCCGAGCTGTCGGTAGGCATGCGCAGTTGCGGCGCGTGTGGTCTCGCGCTGCACACCTGTGCCAGCATAAGGCGTGGCGCAAGTTGCTCGTGACGACGACTTTGTTGCGGGGGAAAAGGGGGGGCCTGGGCTTGGGGCGGCGTAAAACCCTATGCAGGTGGTAGGACACGCTAGGCCGCAGTGTCCAAGACAAGCCACAGCACAATGCAGTCCAGAAAGAAAGCTAACGCAGACGGTGGCGAGGTTTGAACTCTCTTATCCACGCAAGTATACACACCTATTGCAAGTCACGCCCCCAATTTGCAGGCGCGGGACCCGATTCTCAGCCACTTTCCAGGTGCGGCACATGCCCCTGCACTCGCGCCGACTGGCTGCCGCGGCTCGGCGCATGGAGGGTTGGGGCGCGCACCGTGCGCCCGATACCCTCCGTGTGCCGAGCCACTGCACCTCCACACCGCCCCTCAGGGGGCTCTACCATGTGCATGCGAGCTTCTGCAGCACGCATGCATCACCTATCGCTCTGCCGGCGCCTTATACACCGCGCATTCCCCCCACTTGATTGTCGGCCCTGGCAAAACGCCAGGGGAGCCCCTCACCCGCCCGGAGGTCGTCATCATGTGCGCCCTCCTGTCCCTGTACGCCTCCTTCGTCTGCTTTGGAATGGTGAGACGCCCTCCGTGCGCACTAAGGCGGTTGCAAAGCAAGGCCGTGCGCGCTAGATCAGCCGCCCTGGCACCGTGCCTCTTGGGGGCATTGGCAGCGATGGGGTTGGAGCAGGCAGCCGCGCATGCGGACTGATCCCCGTCGTTGCGCTTGGGGCCCGCGCAGCATGTTGGTGATCCTGGCGCCGCCAGCCGCACAGCCGCTCCGCATCGCCCCTGCTCATCGCAACGCGGCCGACCAGAGCGTGCGCCTGTACGTCCATTGGGGGTTCTACGTCCGCTGCGTGTCAAGCCCCCTAAACAAGGACATCATGCACATGGACGAGGTCAAACTGGTGGCCATCAGGTGGGAGCTGTCGCCGGACGCGTTCAAATTGCAGGGTCGCTGTGCCCTGCAACGTCGGGTGTCCCCAGCATGCCGCGGCGCCCGCTCTTGATCAGAGCTGGTCTCAATTCTTCTTGCGCCTGGCTCGAGGGAATGTGAGGTGCCTTGGCGCCCAGCCAGCCTGTCTGCTGCAAACGGCCCCATCCCTGTGCGAGACGTGCCGCCGAACCATGCTGCTGCCCTGGCCCCATGCACTCCTGTGCAGGGCGGGCGTGGCTTTTACAATTGGCATGCGGCTCTTTTACCTCTTCATTGTGCTGGTGGGTGAGGCCAGCAAGGGTGTCAACGTTTTTCCCTTGCAGGGTACCGTGGTTGGACCCCTGGTGTCCGTGTCGGATTGACATTGATCTCACCCATGGCAATGTAGGGCCTGACTCAGCCTGTCGGACGATTGGGGGGTGGGCTGCATGGTGCATGCAAAGCCGTCGCTACACTTGCTTTTGGGACCCACGTGCGTGGGCCTTACAAGGCAGGCATCTCCTGTGCCCCTCTCGGCGCTGCCCTGGCGAAAGAGACTGAGTGCAAAGCGGTTGTGGAGTCACCATCACCTGAGCTGCCTGCACATCCTGCACCTGGCATTCGCTACTGCGCCGCGCGGATCTCCTTGACAACCGCCGTCACCTGGCCCCTTCCGTCCAACGCACTCAGATTCTATGGTCTGGGGGCGTCACTTGGATGCTGGTGGCGTCACTTGCCATAACGGCTTTCTCATATCATTATGACACCTTCGATGTGAGTGGCAGGAGCGTGTTGCGTCTGTGCCCACCGCCAGTGGCGCTCTTGCGTGGTGCACTGACCCCGGCGGAGGCTGGAGCAGGGCTTGTGGCTGGGATGCAGGAACGGGCGCGACGCCCGCTTGCAATGGCACATCACCTGAGGCGGCTGCACCTGCGGCAGCCGCTGCTGGAAGTGCCCCCCCCCCCCCCC
>NW_014012438.1:8592-9680 GCF_000611645.1 Monoraphidium neglectum
CCCCCCACTGTTGCCCTGCTGCACGAGCCAAGCGGATGCAAAGCACTCCCTGGCAAGTATACAGCGGGGACTTCTTGGCGCCACCACGCTGTGCACTGGATGGGTGTGCCACGGCAGTGCCGGCCCTTTGGTTGGTTCGCAGTGTTTCCTCCTCAGACCTGCGCACCCGCTGGCCCGCCTCCACGCAGAATATGTGGGAGCGTGAGGATGGAGTGCAGCAGGCGCGGGAAGCGGCTCTGGCGGACATTGAAAGGCTGGAGACAGGCGAGGCCTTCACGCTGCTGCGCCAGTCAACGGGAGGGGCGGCGGCGGCGGCGACCGCGGCGCCAACGGCGTCAGCCGCGGCTGCGCGGCCAAAGGTGCTGGCTACTGGGTCGGCCGGGAGCAGCGGCAGCAAGCAGGCGGCGGACTGAGGCAGGAGAGCCAGGGGCACGCACTGCAGCCGCCGCGGCGGCGCCTGCATTGGGTGGCCGCGTTTGTGGGGGTGCATTCAATAAAGTTTACGCGTGGCACACAGCAGCGACATGACGACATTGCTGCAGCAGCTGCACCGTGCAATGTGGTGTCACCTGCTGTCAATGGCTTCATGCAGTGTGATCACTTTTTCAACAACATTGGATTGTCAAATCCTTGCAGGCGCAATCTGTGCTGCTCGAAGCCAACCTAGCACCTGGCTCAAGCCAGGGTTTGTGCAAATTGGCCATGGTACCGGTGGTGAGCACAAGTCTGGCACACATGCATGCGCACGCACACGCGCACGCGCGCCCCCCCCCACACACACATACACACACGCGCGTGCGCGCGCGCAAACAACCCCCACACACCACGGATGTGCACGTATGGGCAGCCGCGCACACAATCAACACGCTGTGCCGCTGTTAGCCAGGCAAAGGCGAGACGACGAGGCAGACAAATGGGCTCAACACTCAATGAAATCAGTGAAGGCGCCGCCAGCAAGTTGATCCGAGCGCTGCTTGAATTGCACAGGTGTGTGTGTGTGTGTGTGTGTGTGTGTGTGAGCGTGTGTGTGTGTGTGTGTGTGTGTGTGTGTGTGTGTGTGTGTGTGTGTGTGTGTGTGTGTGTGTGTG
>NW_014012438.1:10350-16863 GCF_000611645.1 Monoraphidium neglectum
TGTGTGTGTGTGTGTGTGTGTGTGTGTGTGTGCGTGTGTGTGTGTGTGTGTGTGTGTGTGTGTGTGTGTGTGTGTGTGTGTGTGTGTGTGTGTGTGTGTGTGTGCAAGAATGTAAGCGTTGGCCACGGATCCATGTTGACGCCTGTCAGCACGGCGGCCAAAGAGATCGTTCCGATGATACAGCTGCGACGAACATCATGTGAGGCCCGCTTCAGCCAAGCGCAGGAGCGCCGTGTTGCAGTCTCCCTGCGTCGCTTGGACTGCTGCAGTTCCAGCCCATGGCCTCCTGAAGGTGACCTCCTCAAACACTTGTATCAGTATCCTTTAGCTCTGTGGCGCCACATTGCGAGCAAACCATCTCGATATAATCCTGAGCAGTTTCGCACCACGAGGCTTATGTCCCAAGCGTTATCAAACAGGGTTATCGTCACACCCGTGTTGTCACCCGGCGTCGAAACCGCCGGCTGAAGCACATGACGCATGATCAGAGGCAAAAACCGCGGACATCGCATTGAAGAGCACAGGATCACGCTGTCGCTGATGTTCACGGAAAGCACAGATCTGATGGTGCATGCCCAATATGGTCGCAGAGCCAAGAATACTTGGTGCTGATACTGTTGAAGTTGATTTAGACAAGTTGAAATCCTATAAATGCAGAGAAGGAGCCGTTACGATCAGGGTGCAAGGGAATCAGCGGCCATTTGAAATGACGCTCATGCAGCAAACAGTGATGAATCCTGAGCCTGCTGCTCACCACGACGGCCCGCACTTGCCCAAAATGTATCTTTTGAATACACAGCTGTTTACTTGAGGCTGGGGCTGCCGCTGCGTCCGGTTCCACATGCAGCTATGGGTTAGGGAGCACCATGAAGGAAGCACTGCCCGCTGGCCACTAGGGCAACGAACTCGGGCAATCCAGCCTATCTGCATGCCACGTTGCTATGAAGTGTCGCATAACATGTCACATTATTCATTGTCCAGGCCCTGTAGAGATTCGCCAGCCCGCAGCTGCCCGCATTGGAGGACAGGGGGATTCACGGTGCCGCTGTTGTGGGCCGTCATCATGCAACACGAGTGATGGGGTGCACCGCAGCGGCGGACTTCTTGCACGAGTGTCAATAGTTGTTTCACGGCGTTACCTACATGATGCCTTGCTTGGGGACCATGTGCATCACAGGCTACTGATTTCAGGCCCGATCACGCCAGCGCTTTCAGCCGTATGGAGTGGCGTGTCCGATAATACATAGCCATTAGATACGTCCTGGCTGCTTCCTCGGGCGGGGGCGCAAGGGCGGGAGCTCGGAGGACCCGGCCGAGACCCATCTACGAGGGCCCGCCAGCCAACAGCGTGGGGAAGACGACATGCGCACAGGCCAATTTCAACGGCGATTAGCATGGCCGCTGCTGCAGGCACTGCTGCTGGCGGCGGCAACCGGTCACAGCGGGCTGCGCGCGGTGCTTGCTGCACCGCTGGACACAGCCTGGGTCTCACAGGTGGGTGGCTCGGCGACCTGCTTCGCACACGCGCACACATGTTGTGACAGACCCACCGTACACCAAGCCCACGGCTGCCCCACGCTTGCACCACCCGCTGGCGTGCCCATGCCCCCATGCCCCAACCCGCATCTGGCCCCAAACCCGCCCCCGTTGCCCGCACAGTCGGGCGGCCCCTGCGCCGCCCCCCCGGGCTCCTGCGTCACCTTTGTGGACGCGCTGACCAACCCGGCGGTGCGCACCATGTACCTGGTGTCGGACGTCAACCTGACGGCGGCGGACTTTGCTGCATATGACGACGCCCCATACCACCTTGACCGGGACCTGCTCGTCGCGTCGGTCCCGGGGACCTGGCGCACCTTGGCGTTCAACTTCCTGGCAAGCAAGATCTTGATAGGGAGGAACGTCACAGTGACGCTCGCGGACATGGTTATGACGAACACCAGGTGCGGCGCGGGGCCCGCGGCGTCCTGCCGTGCTCTCTTGTGGCCGCGGCTGCGAGCATTGCGGCTAGGCAGCGCAGGGGACGGTTGGCCTCTTCGACTGCATGGCAGCGGGCGCACCCCTCGAAGACCCCCAGCACTCGCCCTGCAGTACATGGGTGCCCCGACTCACGTACAACCCCTTCATCCACCAAAAACAGGATGGCGTCGGGCGTGTCGATCGACCTGTTTATGGGCAGCGGCAGCAGCGTCCTCATAAACCGCAACGCAGTGCGCTGGCGCGCCGTCGGCCTGGACCCCGGGGACTCGGTCCGCGTCTCCTCGAAGCACCCGCGCCCGCCGCGCTTCCCGGGGCAGCAGGACGTGCGCCTGCTGAACCCGGCCGGCTGCAGCGAGCAGCACCCGAACGACCTCGTTTTCATGAACTTTGCAGTCAGCTGGAAGGGGTCCGCGCAGGACGTGGGCCCGACCAACGAGGGCTACGACGCGGTTCTGCTCAATGTCACGCGCGCCTGCGTCCAGATCGCGCCGGCGGCGTGCGCGCGAGACCTGTCTCGGGATCAGTGCCTGGTGCTCAGCACTGACCAGTACCAGCGGGCCCACGCGGGCGGCGGCGGCGGGGCTGGAGCAAGCGGACGCAGCAGCGCGAGCGGGCCGGGCGTGGGCGTGGCGGTCGGCGCGGCCGTCGGCGCCGTCGGCGGCGCCGCAGCGGCGGGCGCGGCGCTGTGGCTGGTACTGCGACGGCGGCGGCGGCGGCTGCGGCGGGAGCGGGCGCTGGAGATAGGGTCGGATGACCTGGGCGCGGCCAAGAGCAGGCGCAGCACCGCGCCGCTGAGCGACGGCCTGCCAGAGGGGCGTGCCGGGTGAGCGCAGCCGCCGGCCGCGCGGGCGCGCCCCATCCGCTGCGCCTTTCGTGCTGGTTTTGTGGCCGCCGCATGCCGCGGGCCCCGGCGATGGCGTTGACGCATGCGGCAGTGAGCGCTTTCTCGTGACCCCAGTGTCACGCTGTCGTGACGCCCCTCCGCGTCCGCGCCAACCGCCGCGCGTGCCTGCCCCTCCATCTTCCGCCGCCCTCCGCCGCAGCCCGCTAGCGGAGATGCGCCCCAAGAGCGAGGGCTGGGAGCTGGTGCGATTCCTGTCAGCCCCAGAATTTGCGGACAGCTCGTCGCCGCAGGACACTATAGAGCTCGGCAACATGCTCGGGCGCGGCAGCTTCGGCACGGTGCGCGGGGCGGGCGCGGGGTGGGAGCGCTAAGGGGCCGCCCCGACGGCGGCGCTCGCGTGGCCAGGCTGAAGACGCGCGCGCGCGTCAGCGCGAGCTGCGGGGCCGTGCAGGCGCCCCCGGCCCCGCCGCGGCCGCGCGCCCCTTGCCCCAGCCGCGGCCGCCCCCCGCCCTGCTGACACCAACATCCCGACGTGCTGCGGGCCCCACACCTCCCTGCTGCCGCCGCCGCTGCTGCCACTGCCGCCGTCGCCCCGCAGGTGTACAGCGCGCGCTGGCAGGGGCGGCCCGTGGCCGTGAAGGCCATCTGCCACCGCCACGGCTCGACCACATCGGCGAATGAGGCCAACCTGATCCTCGGGTTCGAACACCCAAACGTGCTCAAGGTGTGTGGCAGGGTACACACAAGTGACCGCGTCCCACGCCAGCAGCCACCAGCCCCGCCCGACCCCGCCCGCGGCGGGGCCCCGCGGGCGCCCCCGCTTCGGGGCTGAGCGCGCGAGGAGTTCAAGAGTTGCCGCAGGTTGAGGGCTCACGGCCTATGCATAGATCGGGCTGCCGTGTCTGACCTCGCTGTGCCAACACCCACCTGATACAAACGGCATGCTGGTCACGCGCACACGCACCATCACATGCACACACATGGACCCACAAATCACGCAAACGCGTGCGTGTGCATGCATCGAATCCGGCGCTGCCGCGCCCCCAGGCGTACCATGTGGTTCAGTGGTGCAACCTCAGGGCGTCCGACGACGGCGCCGCCCAGACGGTGCGCCCCACCCCCGGCGCGCGCGCGGCCGACACACCCTTGCTGGTCGCTTCATCGCGGCCCGCTAATTTGAGTCGCAAGGTCCTTCTCAACACCTAATTCGGATGGTGATTCCCGTCCTTAAGCCCCAGCAAAAGCACCCTCTGTTCCCTACCCCCGCCCACAGGGCAGCGGCTGGCTCGGCTCCGGCCACCCGCCCGCCGCGCCCCGCGCGGCTTCCGCGCAGCTGCCGACCCCGCGCGGCGCGGCCAGCGGCGCGTGCAGCACGCCCGGCGGCGGCGCGTCGGGGCAGCTGCCGGCGGCGTCCGAGCCCGGGGAGGGGCGGGGCAGCACGGCGGACTCTGAGTGGGTGCTGCGGCTGGGGACCGGCGGCTCGGCCGCCACCAACGCCACGCCAAACGGCGGCGCCCCCATGCTAGTGACGACAGAGGAGCTGCGGGACCTGTTCCGCGTGAACGGCGGCGCCGGCGGGGGTGCGGGCGGGGCCGTGGGGGCGGGCGCGGGCGCGAGTGGGGGCGGCGGCGGCGGCGCGGCGGGGCCGGCGGAGAGCTCGGGGGAGCTGGACCGGGGCCCGTCCGAGCGGATGCCGCTGTACACGATCCGCAGCGAGTGGCAGGGGAGTTCGGCGGCGGCGGCGTCGCTGGGCGGCGCGGTCGCGGTGCAGGCGGGCTCGGAGACGTGGTGAGCGCGCACGCGCAAACACACACATGCACAGTTGCGCACGCTGACATGGCGTGTCGATAAGAGGGGGGCAGGCCAGCAGGCGTCGCGATCATCCCCACATGCGCTAGGGCCTGCTGTTGTTGGCGTCGCGCCGCCGCCTTGCATGCAGCGAGCGCGTCCTCACCAGGCTCTGCGCTGCGCGCCGCGCCGCGTGCCGCAGGCTCATAACCGAGTACTGCGAGTGCGGGGACCTGGAGCGCGCGGCGATGAGCGGGCTGCTGAAGCGGCCAGACGGCTCCACTGACGAGGTGCGCTGCTGAGGCGACGCGGAGGGCGCGGCCCGCGGCGCACACGTGCGGGGGCATGGCGTAAAATGGCTGCCTGCGCAGCGCGCGTTGGCCCCACCCAGGCGGCGTGTGCGCAGTGGAGACTGGTGTGTAGACATGCGAGGTGCACGCACGCACGCCCCCGTTCAACTCACATGCAGTCTCAAATGCGTGCACCGACGGTCACCTCACACCCGCGAACACACACATACATACACGCAAGCATACGTCTCACACAACGACACGCGCAAACACCTCTCATACACATGCACACACACGCGGAAACCGCAGGCGAGGGTGCTGCACTTGTTGAGGGACGTGGCGGCCGGCCTGACATACCTGCACAGCAAGAACGTGATGCACGCAGACCTCAAGGTGAGCCAGGAGCAACGCGTGGACGGCGTTTGGTTTACAAGTTTGATCCAAGGCCCTGCAGCCAGCGCTGAGGCTGCTCGATCGGCGGCTCGGGCTCGCCGCCGCCAGACTGTGCATTACGCGCCCCGCCAGAGGTGTAGAATCCTGGCTCACGCGGTACCTGCCTGCACAACCTGGTCGCAACGTCTCCACTCCAGCTGCGCCGACGGGGCTGAAGAAGCACCAACTAAATCCGCCCCCCTACCACCACCACCGCACCTGCCGTGTTGCGCCAGGCGGGCAACGTTCTGCTGGCCGCCGACCACGCGTCGCCGTTGGGGGTCGCAGCCAAGGTGTCAGACTTTGGCCTCAGCCGAGCCCTGGGCGTCGGCCAGACACACGCGTCTACGCGCACCGTGGGGACGATCACGCACATGCCCGTGAGCGCCGGCCCCCGCCGTAGCCGCGGCCGCCGCCGCTGCCGCGGGACGGGCGTCGCGGCAGCGGCAGCCGGGCATCGCGCATCGATTGCGGGGCGCAGCTGATGTGATCGGGGCGTGGGAGGACGGGCATTTCAACAACCCAGGGCAGTGGGAGGGGGGGCTGCATGCGCACCCCAGGTTGCTGGCCTCACTCCCACTTCCCTCGAGAGTCCACGCAGCCTCACATGCTGCGCCCTTTGGCGCTTTTTGATAGAATTGCCTCTGATTGATTTCATCTCTTCCTGCGGCCGCCCAACCGCAGCCCGAGCTGCTGCTGGCGGGGAAGCTGAGTCAGCGGGGCGATGTCTATGCATTCGGTGCGCGGCGCCCCTGCACCACCCCTCCGAGCCCACAGGGTCCGGCAAGCGAGGGGGTGGGAGTGCTGGCTGCGGCCGGAGCCTGGCCGCTCGCCGTTCTGGCCTTGGCCCCTGTCGCCGTGGTCGCCAAGCAGGCGGCCGGCATCTGTCCCCTTTGTCCCCGCCTTTCACGCTCACCCTCTCCCTACCGCACCCTGCCCTTGCCCCGGCCCCCGCCTCAGGCATCCTGATTTGGGAGGCGTGGACCGGCGCGGCGGCGTTCGAGGGCCTCTCTTTTGCGGAGGTGTTTGCGCAGGTCGTGATGCACGGCGCGCGGCCGCCGCTGCCGCCGTGCATGCCGCCGGCGCTCGCCGCGCTCATGCAGTCGTGCTGGGACGCAGAGCCAACCGCGCGCCCCGACATGCGGCGTTGCATGGAGAGCCTCGAGGCGCAGATCGCTGCCG
>NW_014012437.1:0-2173 GCF_000611645.1 Monoraphidium neglectum
GCCTACGGCGCGAGGCCCCGCCCTCGCGCCTGCCCTTCCTGGGCCGCGGCCTCGCAGCGTTCACGCCAAAGCTGCCGCAGGCTGAGGCGCAGCGCCTGGCCGGAAGGTGCGGCCCCGCGCGGGCGGGACGCGGTGCCTCTTTGCCTGCTAAGGGCTTGGACGGCGTCAGTGCAACCTCGGCGCCCAAAACGATACGCCACACCCCGGCTCCTGGTCCCCCGGACCTCGTTTGAGCTCCATGCCGGCTCCCAACCCTTACAAGCCCGCGGACCCCTGCCTGCGCCGCAAACAATCCCCCCCCACCCCGGCCCTCCCCCTTCCCCCCTTCAAACAGGCTGGAGGTCTCCTTGTCCAAGGCGGGCCGCGCCCACGACCCCTCGGACGACGGCTGGAGGGACGCATACGCCTACCTGGAGGGACTCAAGGTGCGGCTACGCTTCGTTTGGGAAGGGGCCAGTGGGATGGAAGGGAAACGGGTGCCTTGGAGGGGATGGGAAAGGGGATGAGGCGGGACTGTTGGGGGGGCGGATGCGGGGGCCATCGGGGTTGGACTGGGCTGGGCTGCGCTGCTGGGTTGGGCACACGTGATGATGTGCGGGGTGGGTGCGTGAGTAGGAAGAGGACGTGTGCCTGAGGCCAAACCTGGGGAAGGTAGTGCCAGCGCTTGGGGGGAGGGACTTTCTTGCTGATGCGTGCCCCGCCACGCGGCCCACCCTGCAGAGCCGCGGCACCGGGGCCAAGGTGGCGCGCGGCGCCCTCAAGGCGGCCGGCGCGCGCAGCAAGCCGCGCTCACACGTCGGCTTCGCGGCTGGCGCGGGCGGGGCGGGCGGCAGCGGGCGGCGCCGTGGGGCTGGGCGCGGCAGCAAGGCCGGCGTGGCGAAGCGCCGGCGGCGCGCCGAGGAGGAGGGGGAGGATGACGAGGATGAGGAGTCCGAGGAGCAGGAGGAGGAGCAGGAGGAGGAGGAGGAGGAGGAGGAGGAGGGGCAGGAAGACGAGGAGGAGATTGAGAACCCAGATGATGCGGGCGGCGCTGACGAGGCCGGCGAGGACGACCAGCCGCCCAACTCCCAGCGCGGCGGCCGTGTGCGCACCCAAGGTAGCTTCTCAAGCGGGGGGTGGGGGGTTCGCGCGCCCCTGGCACTCAGGGATGGAGCATCATTGCGTGTCATGCCCTTGCATATGCAGGCGGCTTACCTGCCTCGCTCTGCCCCGTGCGCGGCAGCCGCTCGTCCGCTCACGAGCCTCCCGCGCCCTTTACCCACCCCACAGCCCTGGCGGCATCCCCTGCCCCCGCCCGCGGCCAGCGCGCCGGCGCCGCGCTGGCGGCCACCACCCCGCCGTCGCTGTCGCGGCGCCAACAGCTGCGCGCGGTGGACGCAGACCTGGGGCCGCTGCCCGGCACGCAGGACAAGGAGGGCGCGCACAGCCAGGGGCGCGGCGGCAGCCAGCGCGCCGCGCGGGCTGCGGCGCGCAGCAGCCAGGGCGCGGGCGGCAATGCAGCTGCGCAGCGGCGCGGCCGGCAGCAGCAGCAAGAGGAGAACGATCGTGCGGAGTCGGGTGATGACGGGGGGCAGGGCGCTGACGAGGACGGGGACGTGGTGATGGCGAGCGCGGAGCAGCTGCCCCCCTCTAGGCCCAGCCAGCGGCAAAGGCAGCGGGAGCAGCAGGCGGCAGCGGCGGAGGAAGAGGCGGGCGACGAGTCAGAGGAGGAGGGACAGGAGGAGGCAGAGGATGCTGAGGAGCAGGAGGAGGAGCTGGAGGAGGGTGATGATGAGGAGGAGGAGGGCGACTACAGGGAGCAGGCGCCGCCGTCTCAGGGCCGGGGCCGGAGGGGCGGGGGCCTGGTGGTGGAGAACAGCCAGGGCAGCCTTGCGGTGCAGGTAGGCGCAAGGCAGGGGCCTTCAGCGCAGGGAGGTCTGGGGCGGCAAGGGGGGGGCTGTTGCACCCGAAGGGCGCAGCGGCGATGCTGCTCGTAGAGAGACCCGCCTCTTTCATGTCCCTCGACACCAGCACTCCCCAGCACCCTGCTGTACGACACCCCATTCTCTGCCCTCCTGACTCACCACGCCATTTTTGAGCGCGGCCTCAGCCCCACCACGCCCTCGCTCCAAACGCTCCCGCCACGTTTCAACCACACCACCACCCCCCTCACTCCCAACCACCTCACACCCCC
>NW_014012437.1:2612-16435 GCF_000611645.1 Monoraphidium neglectum
GTTTCAACCACACCACCACCCCCCTCACTCCCAACCACCTCACACCCCCACCCCCCAGGTTGACGATGACACGGAGGACGACGCCATCGACGTGGAGGAGCCACCACCACCGCCGCGCGGCCGCGGGCGCCCACGCAGACACTTCTGACCGCCGCGGCTCACAGCCTGCCGATGGGCGCGCGCGGGGCCCGGCACGGCGGCCCCTGGCGGGCCGGCCTGGGCCGCTGACCTTGTGTGGATTGGGGCACCAGCCACCCAGCCGGGGCCTCCCACTGACCATTGCTTTTTTGGAATGCATGATGCTGGTTACTCACGGTCCCGCGATTCACATGACCGCCGCCGCATGGAGAGCGCCACGCGCTGCTGATGTAATTGATGCGTCTCGTTTGATTATCACGTAACCCAGTTCCCCTGGATGCTCCCGTTGGGAGGCTCCACTGCCTGCTTACACTCACGACGGACAGCAATCCTGCTTGCATGCGACACGGGCCGTGCCGGCGGTCGCGTCCCTGGCCCAGACTAAGAGGCCCCATTTGACCAACAACCTGTAACCACCTGTAAGTGGCAAACAAAAAGGGAACGCGCAGGCATCCCATCATCTTGATCAGCACTCTGCAAGTGGCTCAAAGTTTGTAAATGCAATGGTCACCGTGCGTTGCAGCACACGCTGTTAGGAGAAAGCTGGTTTTGCCGCTCAGCTAGGGGCCGCAGGGGCGCTGCCTGTTGATGACAGCACCAGCAACTGCGGTCAGTGCACATGTGTGCAGGTGACTAGTATCCGTTGGCATCACACCACAGTTTGGCGTCATCTGCGGCGGCAGTGCAGGGAGAACGGGCCTCAACTTGACCAGCTCTGCTTGATTGCTCTGCAGGGCCCAGGCAAACAAACACTCGCGGGTGTCATCAGCAGATGTTGCCCTCAATCATCACCAATCTTTGGGTACCCGAAGGCAGCAAGCAACATGCGGCAGCCGCCGCCCGTAATGTGTGATCCGCATGCCGCGTTTTAGGATGCGTGCGCCCTCACATGCTCCCTGTCTGTACGCATGGTCCATGGCGGCCAGCTCCTGTCCTGAGGGCAGCTTCATCGACCACTCCTGGTGGGGCCGGCGGGTTGTTGATGAGTCAGCACCCACGAGGCAAACGTGCGCATGCACGTAGGGGGGGTGCAGCTGTGGCACTGTGGGTTTGTCCTTTGAGCCTACCTTGGGCTGCACCTCTGTCCTGTTCAAAGCCGCCGTACTCTGGATGGGGGCCGCACCTGCCACTCGCACGCCGTGATGGCCCGGCCCTTCCAGTCGAGCATCTTGGCGTACCTGCCTGCGGGGTGCCAGGATCAGGGCAGCACCCAGCAAGCGAGGGGAGGGATGCGGGAGAAGAGTGTGAGCATGCGCTTCTGCGCCTTCAAGGGGCCACGCAGCGCACCTGGTGCGGTGGCCAGCTCAAACTGCGATCAAGCATGCAGATTCCGTGTTGCATGCAACTCCGTGCAATTTTGCGACCCGGCTGGTGTGGGTGTCGTCGCAGCCAGGTGTTTCACGCACCTGGGTCTGCAGCAGGGTGCATGGCGCCAAGGATCGTGGCGGGCCAAGGCAGGGGCCAACCAGTGGGAGAAGTGGGTGGCAGTGGACCAGGGGTTTACAGGTGAAACGGGTGAAAACAGAGCCACACGAGCTGACAAGCAACGCCGACTGCTGCCTTGTCAGCAAAACTGCGCCAAGCCAGACAGCCGCTAACGCAGTCGGGCGGAGCCTGGTGCATCGCGCCGCACCCACATATGTCCGGGGTGGTGCTGTTCTGCGGCACAAATTTGGGCGACAGGGGCCCAGGGGAGGCCGTGCTCCACTTGTCCACGGGGCACTGCTCCTGGATGTACTCCAGCGCCCAGTCACTCGACAGCTTCGGGTTCTGCAGCACAGCAGGACCGGGGATTCATGGCCGGAATGGTAGGGGGTTTCAGGGCATTCATGTGGCCATGAGGGTGACCCCTGTCGCGCCCCTGGCTGCCGGCTGCCTGCGCCCGTGCCGCTGGTCAAGATGTGTGTGAAACCGCTGACAACACCAGTGTGGTGCTCACACCTGCCACCCCGAGGTGGGGCGGCGCTGTGTTTGCAGCACAGAACAGCTATGTAATGAAATTGTGCCCTGCTGGGATGCACCTGGTACAGCTGCTTGACCCGATCCGTCCTATCACCAGACGCATCGTGCGGCGCACAGCCGGTGAGGTTTCCAAACGGACCGACCGCCCAGCTTGCCAACTTCAGGCACTTGGCGGTGTTGCTGTCGGGGCTGCGAGAGGAGCGAGGGTGCGACATAAAGGCCAGCTCGACCGAGCATCTTTGCAACCGGCACGTGACCAGCAATCAGGCAAGGCTTCCTGCGGGCAGCGGGAGTTTATTCACGCTGCTGTCTGCGGAAGCATACAGCCTTTCAAGGCGCCGCCCCTCTCGGGCCGCTCACCACAGCTCTTCAAAGCCGTTGGCATAACCACCTGCAGGAGACGACACGCACGACACCATTCAGCAAACCTCCACAGGCAAACACCGTGCGCACTTTAACAAGACGTTTGGCAAGCTTCCTCGGGATCAGCATCAGTGGCGGGCCTCGGGAGCGGCGGGTGCGAGCGGCGCCAGCAGCCCGGCGGCCGGAGCCGGGCGCGTGCTGCTTACCGTCGATCACGGGCTGGTTGCGGAAAGTGGTGTAGGTGGTGAGGCCCGCAAAACACGGCAGAAAGTCGGTGCTGTGCAGGGAGGTGATGAGGTCCAGCTGCGCTCAATGGTTCGGCAGCGGAAGACGGGTCGCGTCCGGGGTTGGGGGGAGCCATTGGGTTAGCAGCAGTCCAAGCCGGGCTGATGCAGCCCTGACTGGCCGACCCGAGGGCATCCCAGAAGCTCAAAGGCAGCAGCAGGAGGGGATTGAACGCTGCAGCGTTAGGGCAGCGCGGCATCAGGCAGCATGGCAGCAGTGCAGGGGACTGCATGTGCGCGCCGCACCTTGCTGGTCCAGCTGGAAATGACCCATGACGCGCTGCCGGCCAGGCTGGGCTTGCTGGCGTCGAGCTGGGACACCGCCACCCTGACACGGCCGATGACTGCGAGGCGGCAGACGATCGTGCGATCCCCCGGGGCGCGTGGCTTTCACATCACAGCTGGTATGTGCGTGGGAGGTTGACTGCCAGCCTGAACAATTGCACAAATAGTTGCAAGCTCCGACTACAAATTGCAGCCCTGGTCACGGCCACCTTCCAGGCTGCACTGCCCAGATGCGCAGCCGCTCACCCTTCCCAGCGACGTCATCCGGGAAGCTGGTGCGCATGGCCTGCAAGTCATGCAGCAAATGGGGTGCATTTGCTTCTCAGCGCTAGACAAGCCTCCTTGCATTTCACAGGTCACAGGAGCAGGTGCAGACCCTGCAGCAAGGCACAGAGTCTGAGGTGTGGGCAGACCAAACGGTATCAGGCAGGGTTGCCCGCCTTTGCACATATGCGCACAGCCCATGCTCGATGTGCAACGATCGCGGCGGCGGCGTGGGTGAAGCCAGTGCAGCCCAGCCTCACCTCCACCAACTGAGCGTTCAGGTGGCCGGGGCAGCTCCCGCCAAACGTCTTCCCACACGTCGCGAGGACCTGCGACAGGCCCAGACGCTGGCTTCAGCAGCCCTGCACACCCACATCCTGTGGCGCATCTCTGCATACGCACGCGCCAACCAGCAGTCAAGCAACGCGCGTGTGCGCGCCGTCAGGCCAGGTGAATATCCGCGCAGTGCTGAGGGCTCACACTCTTCCAGATGTCCCGCTGGGCCGGCCCACTGAGACCCAGTGTCGTTGCGACAGCTGTGATACTGGGTGAGCAGAACAGGCGGCCAGTAAGTGCGCTTGGGTGGAGACGGCATGTTGCAGCTCCAGCGTACACAAATGAGATGATGCTGCCTCTGTATCTGGTCCTTGCGAGTGTGTCGGTGCGCCAAGTGTGCGGCCAACCGACTACCAAGCGACGGGTAAGACAGCAGTCCACGCCCCTGCCAAGCGGACGGCAGCACGCTTCCCGTGCACAAAGCACCCGGCGCAGCGCCGCACGACTCACGCGCCGCCACTCAGGCCGCTTAGCTGGGACGTTCCTGGCACGATTACGCCCCTGGCCAGCAGCTCGGCCACTGCGCCACTGTACCATGTGATCAACAGGGCCGACCCTTGTAGGGCGATGGGGTGGGGGTACCTGGGCGGCATCTGCTTGGGCTGCGGCTGCTGGGAACCTGCGGGCAGCGGCAGCCAAGTGGTTTTGATATCTGCTAGGCGGGCGAGCGCGGTGCCGCACCCAAGCAGCAGCACCAGCGCAGCGATGGTGGCCGCCGCTGGCTGTGGGAGGAACGAGGGTGACCGCAAAGGTGAGCGTGTAATTAGAAGCGGCGATCCGCATCATAGATTGGGGTGCAGGGCGGGTGGGGACCATTGATGGGCGGCGCTGAAAATGGGCTCATCAAGCTGAGCAGCACCCGAGCACCACTGCCCGTCAGCAGGCACACGCGGCGCAGGAACCAGCTGAACACCATGCGCCTCACGCGCTGGGACGTGGCCGGCATGGCTTAGTGCTGCGAAATAGATGCAGTCGCGTCTGCTGCACAGCTGCCTCAGATGTTGATGTCGTGTACGTCGTCGTTGCGGAAGGTCTGAGCGAATGAAATGACAGCCACGGTGGCGGGTGTATGAAATCAATGCTTTCTTCTGGCGTGTATGATGGAATATGAAAATTCTGTTGCATTGGCTTCTGCTGTGCTGAAAACGGCGAGTTCCAGGTCATTGTGCATGCGTCTGAGATGAGTGACAGACAATTAGAAATCCGCCGCGCGCTGCCGTGGGTGCAGCCCACCAGTACGGTATCTCATCTGTGTAGTTCTCCCATGCGCCTGTGACCGCTGTTTTTGCCCTGCTACTATGATGAAGGGCAGAAGATTGTGCTGCCTACTCAAGGGGGCAAGTCAACAGCATTACAGCAGGGCGATGAAGAATGCGCAGGTGCCGCAACGGGCGAGCACCACTATGCAGTGTAGGATGTGTGAGTAAAATGGACCGTTAACCCTGGAGAACGGCAGCGGAGGCACCCCTGCCCTGTGCCATTGTGCCGACCGGTCATTGGAAACACCTGAGGCTTGGACAACACCAATGCTGCCGCAGGCCGCACCGCGGCACGACCAAGGCGCCCAGCACTCCCCATGCTGGTTTAGGGTGAGGCAATGGCAACTGAGGCAAATGAGGAAAATGAGACAAATGAGGCAATTGCGGAATGTGCGGGATCAAGGCGGCGGCCCATCTACGCCCAAATTTGACGACGCAAAGCAGTTCTTTTCAGTGGCATCCCTTATCATACAGCGTTTGTGCAACTCAGGAACGCTCGGTGCGCTCGCATCGCCCCCTCACGCCAGCAGCACTGCCAAAAGCACCGCAGCAGCCGCCGCCAACGCGCCGCCTGCAGCGCTGCGCACCCGCGCCGTGCCCGAGCTGGTCGCGGCGTCGTCCTTGCCCCGCTTCGTCCCCTTCTGCTCCAGACCGTACGGCGCCGTCGCAAAGGTGCCGTTTGCGAGCGCCTCAAACCTGGCCATGGAGACCGGCATCACCACGCCGGACTCGCAGCGCCCCTCGAAGGTGCCTGACTGCTCATTGCAGCCGCGGGCGTCCCTAGCGATGGAGCCGTCTGGGTCGCCGACGAGGGCTATGATCTGGCCCGCCCCCGTCAGCTTGCAGATGCCGTCCACCTCCTCGTCGTTCGCGTCGCTGATGGGCGCCCAGCGGCAGGTGGGGAAGCTCGTGGTGCAGTTCTTGCGCGTCTGGAAGCCGTCGCAGAGGGGCCTCAGGCGCCGCTTCGCGCGCACAGCCCAGCAGTCGCCGGCAAAAGCTGGGTCCAGTGACGTGAGCTGGTCCAGGACTCGCTCCAGCTGCGAGAGGCACAATGGGTGCGCATGTGTGTGAAGGCGTTTGAGCACGCACTTGTGTGTGTGTGTGTGTGTGTGTGTGTGTATGGAATCAGGCTGCAGGCATGCAGGTGTGCCAATGTCGTCGTCCTTGTGTGTGGGTACTGCGGGCCTGCATGTTGCTTGTCGGCCTTGTCGACCGTCTGACCCAGGATTGGGCCGGAAGGGCGCGCTCGCGTGCACCTCAGAGCGCACGAGCCGGCACCACACGCGATGCAGCACATGTGGCTTCCAGGCACTGACCCCGCGCCTCCGCTTGTTGTGCTTAGCCGCCTCGCCCCCTGGCGTGCCCATGCGCTCACCCCCTTGGACTTGTCCTTCAGGACCACAGCCTGCTGGTCGCGATGCATGCACAGCTCCACTGCATAAGGGCTGCCGCCGCTGTCACTAGGCCCGGCCGCCTGCTGCAGCCGCCGCCGCAGCATCCGGCGCCGCCCGACAGCCTCGTCTGCGGCCGCAGGTGTTGCGCTCGCTGTCTTGCTCTGGGCCGCGGCTGGCGCGGCGGCGGCAGGCGGTGCTGCCGCCCTGGGCTTGGCGGCCGCCGCGGGTGGGGAGCTGGGGTTTGCTGCCGCGTCCTGTCCTGCCGCGTCCTGTCCGGCCGCGTCCTGACCTCCCGAGTCCTGTGCTGCCGCGCCCTGTCCTGCCGTGTCCTGTGCTGCCCCGTCGTCTGACAAGATGTAAGGCATCGCGTTGAACCACACACAGCCCTGGCTCTCCAGTCCCGCGCACGACGGCTGGTCGTATGTCGCCTTCAGACACGAGAGGGAGGGGTGGGCGCGAGTGTGTGCGCAACTTGCACCAGCTTGTGACGATTGGATGCGCGTATGCGTGGGCACAATTGTGCATGTGCCTCCGTGTTTGCGCATGTCTGTGCATGGAAGTACACTGGTTTGTGGGAGTGTGTGTGTGTGCACTTGTGTGTGTGAGAGCGTGCTCATGTGTGCGTGCTCTTGTGCATGCTCATGTGCGTGTGTGTATGTGTGCGTGTGTGCATTTGTGCGGAACTTGCAGATGCAGCCAGGTGATTAGGCGCAGCTGCCCCACGCCTGCATGCAGCGCCCCGCCCCTGCATGCCCCGCGCACCCAGCAGGCCTCATACTGCGCAGCAATGGAGCCAGGGCAGGCGTTGAGCTGCCCATCCTCAGGAGTGAACGCGTAGCAATTCTGGGAAGGCCAGGGGGGGTGCATGGGGTGTGCGTTGCCGGCAGTGAGGACGGACGTGTGTCGGCGAACGGGTGCAAGGCACAGTCATGAGCACCAACAGCAGACACGAGGCTCGGGGACGTTGTCGTGCACTGGAGGAGAGGAAATGACTGCAGACAGCGGCTGCACACTATTGCTGCAGGCAGGGTGCTTTGGGGGGCGAAAGACAGCTGACGCAAGGAACCCAGGAGTGTGGTGGGCTCCACAGCCAGCTTGCCCCAGACCCGTTCGGCCGCCGCAGCCCGCACCTCGTTGTCCCCGTCCCACATGCAGGTGAAGTCCGGGTTGATGGCGCCCCTGGCATTGCAGGCCCCCTCGGTGTCGATGTTGCCGCACACCGCGTCTGCGCCCTGGCGCCGCAGCCAGCCGCGCGCGATCTCGTCGGTCACGTTGGACACGTCAATGCGCGCCAGGATGAGCGCGCCGTTGGCGCGGCACACGTCGTCCGCGGGGTTCCACACGCACCGCTCGGCGCCCAGCTCGTCCTTGTTGCTGGCAGTGCCCCCTTGAGCGGCTGCAGGCGATGGGCGCGGGCGCAAGGTGCGGACGGCGGCGTTTGCGTCGTGCAGGGTGGGTGCGTTCCCAGGGTGCTTGTGAGCCTGCTGCGTTTGTCAATGCCTTCAATGTTGCAAATTGTCACAGGCGGCGACGCCAAGGCAGCCCCGTGCTGCTGCAGCCCCCGCGTGGCATGCGCGCGCGCCGACCGCCAAGGACCAGCCGCACTGCCGCGTCAGTGAGCAGCTTTGGGCCGGGGCCCCGATAGCAAGGCTCCCACCAGTGACGATCATCGACGTGAGCAGGCCGGGGCGGGACGATGTAAGAAACGTTGAGCTGGCGCGCTGTGTGTCAGCCTGGGCCTGCACCTGGGCAGCTGGGATGAGGCCCTGGGCCGCGATGGCGATGGGCGCAGCGACGCAGCACACTAGAAGCAGTGCCGCCCGCGGCCTCGGCAGTGCAAGGCGGGCCATCGCAACGGGTCCGATCGTTTTACTTCGACTAGCCGAGCGTTCGCGACCACGCTTGGCGTGTTGTCAGCCTGTAACCCGTGGCGGGATTGGGCCGGAATTGCCCCCGCCGGTTGTCGTCGGTTCAGAGAGGGCGTCGCGTGTTAGGAACATGGTATGACATGCGACACATATTGCACGTTCGCCAGATCAGCTGCTGCCAGCAGGCGTGACCCGCACAGCAGCTGGCGTCACTCGGTTGGCCTCGCCACGTCCTCACGTCGCAACTCCACAACCATGCCCGCTCCTCTGCATCCTGGCTCTGCGCTTTGCTCCTGCCCTTCACACGAACATTCTACTGGCGTAGAATGGTCGTGGGACCCTGGATGCTGCACTGGCCATCAGTAATCGAACGGCAACTGGGGCCAGCCAATGGCACGGTTCCATGTACGCACAGCAGCGCCAGGGTCACGGTGTGCATTGTGAAGTGTTGAGAGTCTGAATCTGGTGCTTTCAGCCGAGGTAACCCCTCCGGTAGACTTCCATCTAGTAACCTTGATGACTTTAGCCGTGCCTGCACACCAAGAGCACCACAAAGGTGGCCATGCGCATCACTGCTCACAAACAACCCCGACCAATCCCGCGGAGTGCCGAACACTTAGCTTAGACAATTGCACAGAACAGTATAGCGTTAATATAAATCAACCAAAGGCAGGTGCCCCAACCAGTCAGCAGCAACTCAGCACAGGCATCAGGCCGGCCGTGCCAACCGAGGGCGACACCCGCGCCTCTGTTTGAGCGACTGGATGGAACAACATACTGTGGCCCCCGTGGCGATGCACACGGTTGAGCTCAATGGAGATACTTGTCAGCGGAGTCTCCAGGTGCAGGAGATTGGTGGACGTCAACCCCAAGCGCTGACTGTTGCAGGGAGCGAGGCGCTGTATCCAAACCTCTGCGCATTACGATACGACGCCCTAGCCTTGCACTCCCTTGAGCTCGCCTGCTGCTGGGCTGTTGAGAACGCAGCACCCCCTTGCGCAGCTTCAGCCACCTGCCCAATTGTCAAGCCTCCGCCCCTGCTCCACTGGCACTGCCGCTGCCGGCTGAATCAGCAATGCACAGCCGCCGCTAATTGTTGCCCAGTTGCCGCCCCCGCTGGCCTGCAGCAAGGCGGCTTGCCACACCGGCACGTGCGACCCACTTGACATCAGAGGGGTTCGGGTGAGCCCACTCTGGTGGGGTGCCAGGGCAGGGAGGATTTCCCGTCAGTTGGTTGACAGGCTTATTGATGTGCAACCATCTGATACATCTGTGCGTACATAACCAGCAAGGGGATAAGCTTGGAACTCTGAAGTGCAGGCAGTGGTGTCAGGGGGCTGCCAGCAGCTTATTGGCACGCACTGCCCTCAACAGCCGCCGCCCCGCCGCGCCATGGCGCCCTTGTTTTTTGTGATTCGTGCCAAATGTACCGTTTGCGAGTGCTTCAAACCTGGCCATAGGCACAGGTGCCACTTTGCTCGACCTGCAGCGGCCTTCAGATCGGGCGCTGCAGTCGCGCGCACTCCTGGCGATCGAGCCGTCGGGGTCACCAATGAGGCTGATCAGCTCGCCCACGCCGGTGAGCTCGCAGGTGCCGTCGGCGTCAGAGGTCAATCTGAAACCAACGTCGGGTACCAGAGAGACACCGCTGCTGATCGGCGCCCAGCGACAGGTGGGAGAGCGCTTGCCGCAACCCTTGCGGGTGTCCAGTCCGCTGCAGAAGGTCCGCAAGCGCCTCCTGGCGCGTGCGGTCCAGCACCCGCCAGTGAAGGCGGGATCAAGAGAGATGAGCTGACTCACCACGCGAATGTACTGCACCGAGCAGTGTTCATGTGAGTGTGTGTGAATGAAAGAGTGCGCGTGTGTGCGCGCGTGAGTGTTTGTGTGTGTGTGGGGGGGGGGGGGTTGCGCGCAAGCGCAAGCGCTCACACGCGCCCACGCGCACGCCTGTGTACGCGTGCATGTAGCATGTGCAAGTGTGGCCTCAAATCTTCTCAGCACCAACGAGACAGCATATCCCGTTCGCCTCAACTTCCAGCACTGTCTGTGGGGCGCTCACCCCCTTGTAGTTCTCCCTCTCCAGGACCGCTGCCTGTTCTCGATGCATGCACAGGTTTACTGCGATGCCCACAGCCCCACTGTCAGCAGGGGCCAACGACTGCCGAAGCCCCCGCAGCGCTGCACCAGAAGCTGCGGCGTCAACCTTCACAACGGGTGCGGGCTTTATGGCTGGCACCGGTGCAGTTGTGGACGCTGCGACTGCGCGGTTGTGCTGGTCAGCAGGAGTCTTGTCAGCTGGCAATGGGAGTGTGCCGAACCAGACACATCCCTTGCCCCGAAGCCGCTCACACGCGGCCTGGTCGTCGACGCCATGCTGGGTGAGGTGGCGTGGGTGGTTGGGTGAGTAGAGGGCACACACGCGAAGAGCGTGAGGGGGCTGCATGGTGTAGTTGCATGCTGCGGGCTCAACGGGTGGCGCCTGGGATCGCTTGGCAGGCATTCTGAACAGCAATGCGACAAGTTGGTACAATCATGCCACATGAACCATGTCTTGGGCCGGCGGGGGTGGCAAAGGTTGGCCAACAGACGAGAGCAGCCTGGCTCGCGCACCCAACAGGTCTCGTACTTTGCTGCTTTGGATCCGGGGCAGAAATGTTGCATCCCGTCCTCTGGTGTGGTGGCGTAGCAGCCCTTCAAGCACACGTACAAATTGCATGTGTATGTGTGTGTGACTGCACAGCCGCCCCCTCCAGCATGCAATTGATCGAAAGCGTGCCAAACGCCAACGAGGCGCATGCCCACAACCTCAGGGTGCAGCACGTGACCACTGGCAAGCTTGCAAGGTCCTCAGCAATATTGGCACTAGGTGAGTCCTTGAACCATCGCAAGCGCCACCACCTGGGCCGCCCCACCTTGCTGCTGTCCCACATGCATGTGAAGTCAGCGTTGAGGGCGCCCCTGGCCTTGCAGGCTTGCTCCTTGCCGATAATGTCACACAGTGTGTCCGCGCTCCGCCGCCGCAGCCAGCCACGCGAAATATCATCAACCACGCTGGACACGTCAGCACGTGCCAGGATGAACGCTGCGAGAGCAGGGTGCAGATGGTCAGCGACTGCAGGAGCAACGTGGCATGGAGGGCGGCACGCGCCCACCTGTCGGCGGCAGGCAGGCCGAGGGGGGACAGGGTTGAGGCCCAACACTGGTTGCTTGTAGGAGCCAGTTCGTCATTTATCATTCAGGCTGCTGCTGCCGCATACCTTCGTTGACCTGGCATGTTGCATCGTTTGGGTTCCACACGCACTGTGCAGCGGCCAGTTTGCCGGGGTCCGCTGCATTGACGACCAGCAGGGACAGGAGGCTGGGACGCGATGTCACTAGAAAGTGCTGTGTTGCGCGCGCTGCTGCACTTGTGCGCCGGTCCTCGCTGGCTGGGGTGAGGCCTCGGCTCACAACAGCAATGGGGCCTGCTGCGCAGCACACGCAGATAATTGCCAGCAGCGGCACCGTTCGCGGCTGCCAGCAGGCAGAACGGCTCTGATTTTGAGGTTTACTTCGATAGGAATTGTTGGGAACCGGTCGACGAGGCATCGATGCGGCCGGCCTGCTGAGATATGATAATCAGCGGGCGCACACTATCAACGGATTCGCTTGAACTGCGGAACGATTTGCAACGGACCACCCTTCTTGAAAGAATGTTGTAGCCTACTTCCTTCCGTGTTCGTACCAGGTGCACTTGCGGACAGCACAAACCCAATGGCCACTCAGGCGGTGCCTGAGCAGTGCCAACCAGGTGCCAACAATGGCTCGCTTGGCCTGGCGCTTTCTGGGTGTCAGGCTCTGGTGGTGTGTACTTGTGTAGCACACGCAAGCACACAGGTGCTTAGTGACCAGCGAGCCAGGATTGAATTGGATTGGCTGCTGCGCAGGCTCGCTTTGCCGGGTTCGCTACCTGATATCTAATAATTCATCCAAATCTCTGCTGGACAACCACACTCCCACAGCCCATGCTTGCATCCTGTGGCATCAGCAATACATGTAGCGCCTCTCAAGGCTGGCAGCATCTTGGGGCTCATGTGGCCTTGGCCAGCAGCCCAAGATGTAATATTTACTCCTGGTCACGACAAATTGGACAGCACTGCGCCATGCTGGATCTTGAAGGGGTCAACATCCAGGGCTGTATCTTGGACTGCGCCATTGGCGTCTGGGAAGCTCCAGCTCTCTGAGCAGTTTTGAGGGACGAACGACAAATTGACCCGCTGCTTGCTCCACGTTCGGTAACAAAATCCAAAGTGTCATCCGCACGCATCATGTGCGCCATGGCGCTACGAACAGCGCATGCATAGACGTCGCAGAGCCTGGTAGAGGTGAAAGAAAGCAGGCAACAGGGTTGTTCATGCACACAACACACGCAACCACCCAGCCATCCAACCACCAAACTGATTCATAAGTGCAGCAGGACGAGCAAAGCGAAGGGCGTGTAGCAGGGCGCTGTTGCCCTGGCGGCGCGCAAGCACTGTGCTGCAAGCGGTGTGCCGCAAGTGGTGCGCCCTTGCGCCTGGGCAGCAGACCGTTGAAGGACTGACCAGAGCAAAAGAACAGCGTTGACCACCCACTGCCATCATGCACCTTCAGCTGAAGTTATCCCACATATACAGCATTTTGATCGCGTCTGTAAACGCTTGATCGCCTGATTTGGCCTTTCCAACCGCGTGCGCTCCCGCTGACCTGACATGCATGACCCACTGGGGTCGGGACCGAGGCCCAATGGGATGGTAACGCTGACACATAGCGTGTTTACAGGAGACAAAGCCCGCTACACCAACACCACTTGCCCCTGGGCTGCGCTCACGCGGACCATGGGTGCTTTGGAAAATGCGCGGTGCCTATAACGCTAGTTTGGACCCCATTAGAAGTCCAGCGAGGCTCATTGTGTTAATCATACGCTTTGAACTCTCGGAGGTATCTGAACGAACGCGTTCTGCGATTCTGCGATTTACAGAGGGTTCCAAGTGAACCAAGGGCGCGGGCCTCATTAGACGATCAAGCATCACAGAAATCATGAACCTGCAAGTGCTTCGCCGTGCCGCAGTGCTGGGCAGCGCGCGGGCCCCGAGCGTGGCACTGCACCACGCACAGCAGGTGGCACGGCGGCCTGTGCGCCCCGCCCGTGCAGCCTATGGCAACGACTCCTCGCTCGAGGCGTGGCAGCCGGCCGTCAACCCCACGGCCCCCAACCCCCCGGCGCCCGCCGACCCGCCGGCGCCCGGGGAGACCGAGACGTTTGAGACCACGTCGCGCGACGCGTACTACACGCGCCGCCACGAGCTGGTGCTGGAGAGCTTCCCCAACGCCCTGGGCGTGGACGACTTCATCAGCCGCGTGGAGATCGCACTCGCCGCACACGGCTTCCGCGGCGACAACGCCATCGGTGCGCGCGCGCGCGCGCCGTGAACGCCCGCACCCCCTGCGCCCGCCGGGCTGCACCCCACCGCTGCAGCCAGGGCGACCGGCCGCGCGGCCGCGTCACGACAGACGCTCCGGCAGATCGCCCGTCGGCGTGCGGCGCAGGGGGTCGAATCTAGCAGGGAGCCAAAGGCTGTCCCGCGCCGCGGGGATCAGATGCCAGCCCGCTGGGCGCACTTCGCATCAGCAGGCCACCCTCCACATCGA
>NW_014012436.1:0-11210 GCF_000611645.1 Monoraphidium neglectum
GGCGCCGCCGCGGCCGCGCCTGGCAGCGCGGAGGGCGTGAGCCTTTGGGCTGCACTGTCACCTAGCATAGCGGCGTGGCGCGTCGCTGGCGTCCGCGGGGACCCGGCTGGCGCAGAAGAGCCTGCGCTCGGGGGCGCGGGGGCGGGCGGCGGCGGCGTGCTGGCGTTGTCGCCGGTCGCCGCGGCCCGGCAGGTGCAGGGGGCCGCCCCTGCCCCCCAGGCGCCGCCTGGGAGGGGCAGGAGCGGCAGGAAGCAGCGCGGCGCCGCGGCAGCCCGCGGCGCCACGCCGCCCGCGGCGCAGCTGCCACAGCAGCAGCAGCAGCAGCAGCAGCAGCAGCAGCAGCAGCAGCGGCAGCAGCAGCAGCAGCAGCAGCAGCAGGCCGGCGGCGCGGAGGGCGTGGACCCGGCGCTGTGGGCGGCGTTCCGGCGGCAGGCGGAGGGGCGGGGCGAGGATGACGAGGCGCCGCGCGTTTTCGAGGTGTCGAACCTGCTGGTCGTGGCGCCGGAGGTTGCCTATAAAAGCAAGGCCCAGAAGGACGTCAGGAAGAAGGTGAGGGCGCGCTGGGGTGAGGAGATGCGCGCATGCGCGCGCGCGCATGCCCATCGTCGGCTGCACGGCGGGGTGACCGCGGCGGCGAGGAGGGTTGCCCCTGGGTGCCGTCCCTGTGCCGAAACGTGTGATAACATGAGGCTTCGTGTTGATCGATGCGCAGAGGCGCCGGTTGGGCCCTGCAACCACGCAGCAAGGGCTGCGTGCCGCTAGCGTTGACCTTTTGGACCCCGCGCCGATCGCGCTCGCTCACGCCCCAGCAAGCCCCACTCTCCAAAGCCACCAACCGCTCTGCGCCCCGACCCCTTTTCGCCCCTGACGCGTCGCCGGTGGTCTGCAGATGAAGGCGCTGAACGAGCAGGTGCACGGCCCCAGCGACAACCTGTACCGCGGCTGGGAGGTCCTGGGTGAGCGCCCTGCTGAGTGTGAAAAGTGTTGTTCCACGTGCTGTACGGAAAAAGTGTTGTTGCATGTGTGTGTGTGTGTGTGTGTGTGTGTGTGTGTGTGCGTGCACGTGTTTGCGTGGTACTGAGCGTGAATGCGTGTGTGTTAATGTGTGTGGGGATTTTAGGTGCTTGCATGCGTCCACATCACACACACACACACACACACACACACACACACACACACAAACACACGCACATACACACACATTCACACGTGCACAATCGCACACACAACACACCTGCAGTTCCGAAACCATTCACTCCCACGCACATGCAGTCCCACCCACATGCACCCGCCCACCCACATGCACCCGCCCACCCACATGCATGTTTGTGCGCGCGCCGCCACCCTCCAGGCCACTCTGACCTGGACACGGATGATGATGATGACGAGGAGCTGGAGCTGGACAGCAGCGAGCTCATGGTGAGGGGGGGGGGGACAGGCTGTGTGCGTGTGTTTGTTTGCACACGCATGGGTTGTCTGTGTATGTGCACATGCTGATGTGCCCCTGCACATGCGTGTGCGTGTGCGTGCGTGTGTCTGTCTCCGTGCGTGCGTGCGCGCACGTGCGTGTATGTGTGTGCATGTGTGCATGTGTGCGTGTGTGTGTGTGTGTGTGTGTGTGTGTGAGTGCGTGTTGCGAGCACTCATACTTTTTCGTGTGCGTGCTCGCGTGATTTAGCGTGGCCTGGTTTGCAGGCCGGAGTGGGCTGCTGGCAAGCTTATAGATGCGTTGCGGATAGACGCCCCGCTGCGTGGGCCCGACGCACGCAGTCAGCCGCGTCAGGGCTGCTGGCTCACACCTGCATCCAAGGTCCCTTGCCCGCGCTGCACTCAAAATGCATCCATCCACCTTTCATATCGCTCCAGGATCAAGAGGGGTTTGATGCACAGATGGACGCTGATCTGGACGAGAGCAGCGACGACGAGGACAGCGATGATTATGACGACGACGACGACGACAGCGATGACGACGATGACGACGATGGCGGCGGTGGCCATGACATCATCAGCAGCGACGAGAGCAGTAGCGACGACAGCAGCAGCGACGAGGATAGCAGCGACGATAGCTCTGGCAGCGAGGGCGCGGACGAGGGCGAGTAGGCAGCTGCAGGGCAACGCTGGCAACGCGGGCAAAGCGTGGATGTAGGCGCGGTTTGCGTGCCTGCATGTTGGTTGCCGCCCTGGCCCGTTGCTGCATGGCGATCTGCAGGAGCTGGTTTCCCTGTGCTGTTGAATGGCGCGAGTGTGGCCAGAAATTCGCTGAAAGCATAGAATAAGACAGCCACGGCATGAGCTTTGACACAATGCAGTGCAAAGTGTATTGACTGTAAGCTTGCTGACTGCACAGTCTATCAACTTGTGTTGGTCCGTTCCTTGGCAGCGCAGGGCTGCAGCTGCTTGCAGCGCGCCCCCCACCAACAGGTGGCTTCCGATACCCATTGAAGCAGGGCCTCAGGTGCGCACGCACGAAAGCACACATATCCACATACACACTCGCTCGAGTGCATGCAAGCCCCATGGCATCCCTCAAACTCCAACATAGATGACAGCCCCACAGCATTTCTCAGACTTGCAGGCGCGGATGTGGGGCACTCTTCTAGGGCCCGCGCTCCCTCTTGTGCCGGCTGCCATCCAGGCCACCCCAAGCCTTGATGCTGCTTGAGGCACCTTGATTGACGCTTTGAAGAACACCGGCCTACACGTACACTTTGCTCGGTTAGGCCATATAGAATCCACAGCCCCTGGACTTGCTGGTCAACCACACGTGGGTGAGCGTACGTTTCCGCTCAACTGCAGGCATGCCTTTTTCAATGACTTGTGAATTACGGCAGAGGGCAGCATGCAGGTGATGTGTGCGGATGCTCCTACCTTGCTATAACCGACGCCCTGGCAAGATGCAACTCCTCGTGCGGACCATCGGCGTCTTTTCAGCAACCAAGGCGGGCTGTTGCGGGCCGGTGCAGGCTGGGGCTTGTGCTTTGGCTGTCACGGTGTGCCAGCCCGGAATATATTCTGTCCCCTTCATGATCCAAGTTTTCGTTCGCCTTCATCCCGTCTCAACCCCCTCGCGCCAGCTGGCGCATCCGAGGACTGTGATCTGGCTGTCTCCCGGCGACTCGTGCTGGCATGCTTCAGTGGCCGTTTTTGCCCAACATCGCGTCACAAGGTGCGCAGATTGGTATTAGATATTGCGCTGCACGTATCTCTGGCTGCCCAGGCAGGCCCGTTCCCCGCGCGGTGACTAGGACGCGCACGCGTGCTGTAACCTCGGAACGCGAGCGATTGCGTCACGGCGCACGCGAGGTGCGCTGCTATCCTCCCCTGGCCCTCTTCACTCACGCTCTTCTTATGTTGGCGCCATTTCTGATAGGTCGTACACGCAAATCCTCCCACATTCAGTTTTCCACAATTCCCGAGGATGCAGGCGCAGCAACAACGCGGGGCCATAACCCTCGTCATTGCACTTGCTGCGGCGCTCGCCGCCCATGGCGCCGCCCTCAGCGAGGCGTTCCTGTACAAAATTAAACTCTGCTTTACGGAGACTGGCCGCATCATAGACAAGATGAGGGGCGGCAGGGCACAGGCGGTGCGGCGCCAGATCGCCGAGGTGATGGGCGGGCCCGACGGGCTGCAGGGCGCGCCGGTGGACAGGGTTGTCGCCCTCCTGAAGGATCTGGATGAGGAGTCTGGACATATCACAAGAGAGGTCCAGCTGCAGGGTGGGTGGGGGTGAGGGGTGGCGCTGAGACCCAGGCCCGCTCGCGCCGTGCGCACGGGAGCGCAGGCTTTTCTGTCGGCGCCTGCAACTGCCCGCGGCGTCGACGCCATGCCGCCGCGCGCGGCCTGCTGGCGCCCGCGCAGCGTCGCTGGCTGTCCATGCGGGCCGACTATTGCACCTTCCGACGCCAGTGGGCCGGCAGGCCCGTGCGCCGCGCGCCTCATGTCTTTCCGCCTCCCTCCCCTCGATCCTGCAGGTTTCAGGACCCTGATTGCCACATCGCTGGTTGAGACGTGGGCGCTGAAGCTAGTCGCGCTGGTGATCCACGGGAAGGAGGAAGCGCTGCGCCAGCAGGTGGGCGGATAGAGGATGGGGCGCAGGTGTCGGTAGCTGGGCAACAGGCACACTAGGGATAGGCAGACATCGGGCCACGGCCGTGGCCTCGGCGGGGAGCAACGCGTGCTCATTTTTGACTTTGGGCTCTGCTGAACGGCAGGCGCAGTAATCACTCCAAATCTGCAGTCTCCACAGCAAGTCGTGGCATTTGAATCGGTTTTCAAAAGCATGTGCGCGTGCTTGACTGTGATTGCGCATGCGATCAGGGCTGCGGTTGCAGCGCGCTCTCCCCACCACCGAATGCTACCACCCAGGGTCCCCGTGAGCCAGTGTGCTCATGCACACTGAGCTCCCCCTGCTTGAGCACACAGTGCCCCATACAAAGGCTCACGACCTGGAGAACCCCTCACCTCGCCCACCCAATCCAGACCCCTGCACCCAGCCACCCCCCCTCCCTCGACCCCGCTCCCTGCGGCCTCCCTCCCCCCTATCAGAGGGCGCAGGCGCCCATGACCGCGGCGCAAGCGGCAGACTTCATCGCCGCCGACCTCGACCGCCTGAACATCAGGCGCCCGCAGGAGCTGGCCAGCGTGGACAATGCCGTCGAGCAGCTCTACAGGCATCTGTACATGGAGGTGCCCGACGACATGGGGGACGAGGACGAGGAGGAGTTCGTCGGCCTCAAGTGGTGAAGGGCCGGCGGCGCGCGCCGCGCGCCCGCGAGCTGCGTGCCGCGAGAGGGGCGCGGAAGCAAGAAGGCTGGCTAGCGCGCAGCCGGCCGGCCAGGCTCTTGTCATCGTCAGTGCTTGGCGGCCGTGCGTGCTGGCAAAGCGGCAGTGGCCTTTAGGGGCCGGGCGCAGCAAAGGCATTTCTCCTTCGCCACGATCCGTCTTCAATTTGGGCAGCCAGCCACCCTTTCATATTTTGTTTGCTGGCTTCACCATAACTCGCTTTGGCCTTGAGGTCCCACCTGTGCAGTCATGGCTGGGCCGTGCGCTCCCCTGGCGGTCTTTGTTTCCCGCTTATTGGTTGTCACACCCGTCCAGCCACGGCCCTGCCACGCCTGCCACCGCTGGTGCGGCATGACACCAGGCTCCACACGTGTCCCCAAAAATTGGAGCGGCGGCCCGGCCCGGGGCGTACATAACAGTGCATGCTCTGACAGCCTTGAGTGTTTGAAGCTGCGGCGCATGCCTTTGACCTGGAGGGTTCCAGCAGGATTCCCGGCCAGCATTTCAAGGGGTGTGATGCATGCTTGATTGCACCCCTCGTTCACGCGGCTGTAGACCTCGTCGGCATAGTGTGTTGTGGCGTGTCCCAACGTCATCAGGCTGCAAGCACCCCATGCTCAACATTTCATCTTGCACCAACCATCAAACTGTATGTGGGATTTAGGCAAGTGTGGGCCAGGCATTCATTCCCACCAATTCAGCATCTCTGGGTAGTAAACTTAGTAATTCGAGGCGGTAGCCTTGCTTGCTTGTTGCACGGGCCTACAGGCTGTGAGCATCATGCTAGTATCAGGCACATCAGTCTTGTGGTTAAGCAGTCATTGCTGGCTGATTTGCAGTGTTGTGATCAGCCACCAGCTGGCAAACACAGCGTCTGGCAAGAATGGCTGCCTTCACCTCAGGTATCATGCTCTACCTGGTTACTGCCCGCTCGTTGAAGCTAGGACTTAAGATCCCAACATGTTACACACGGAGCAGCGAGAAGCAGATAGCAGCCGAGAACAGCAGGCAAGCACCAAAGCATCCCTCTCTCATTCCTATTCAAGGTCGACATAGACCAGCTTGTGCGCATCGTCCACCGTGTCTTGCAGCTGCTGCTTGCGGCCGACTTGCCACGCAAAGCAGTCCAAACCAGTCCTGGGGGTCTTGTCTCCGAGCTCAGAGCGCAGAACTCTGAGTGCTTTGCCCAGTCTTTCGGCCTCCACCTTGAAGCACATGTCCGGTGTAGACGCTGCTCGCGCGCAGCACCCTGCTTGCAGCTCCGCCATCGCCGCCACTGCCGCATCCATAAAGCAGCCGGTGTATGCGCTGTCAGCCCCGTTCTCGCACGCCGCTGCATCAATCAGGTCATCACGGCCGCCGCCACCGCCTCCGCCACCGCTGCCGCCGCCGGCTGCCGCTGCGCCCCCGCCCCTGCCCTTGCCGGCTGGGCCGCTGTGCGCGCGGCGCACGAGTGGCGACTCCAGCAGCTCCTGCGCTGTGGGGCGCTTCCCGGGGTCGCGCCACAGGCAGCTGCATATGAAGCAGCACACGTCTGCGTCGAGGTCCCGGCCAAGAATGCTGCGTGCGACACAATTCAGCTGGCTGGGGGTGGGCCCGTCGGCGCCGTCCGGCGTTGCGGCCTTGACCAGAACCGGCAGCGGGGCGCTCATGCGCTGGATCCCAAGAGCAAGTCCCAGCCCCGTGCAGCCCAGAGCCCAAACGTCCTCCTCCTTGGTCAGGCTCCCGCCCTTCGCGGCCGGCGTAGCTGCTTCGCGCTCGGGGCTGACGTGGGAAAATTGAGCTGGTCCCAACAGGCTGCCGTTGTGGAAGGGTGCAGCGCCTCCGTCATTGTCGCTTGCCACCAAGGTCTCCTGCGCGAATACACACACCCACAAGTTGTTGAGCACGATGTCAGTCAGCGGCTGCTGTTTGGACATGAAGATTGTTCAACAACACTGACAGCTGGGCACTCAGCCATGCACAGATCCTGGTGCTTGGGCAACTGCTCACCTTGCCATCTGTTCCCAGCACGTACATCCAATTGTCCGCTGCGAGGCAAAAAGGGAAGTGTGATGATGTGTTGGTCATGTGAAGGCAGGGTCCAGTTCTCTGGTGACAGAGAACAAGCCAGCATGCCAGCAAACACCACCGTATGGATACGACTTCCAATATTTCAGTCCGCCAGCATCAGCAGTCGGCCTTTGCAGCTGGCATGCATGCTCGCGCACGCGCATGCAATCAAGGGTGGATGTGCTCACACGCACATGCACACTACTCCTCCACACACGCCCCTGTCCGGCCGCTGTTGACCCGCTCGCCCATAAATGCACGCTCACACGCACCCACAACCTACTTCACGCACAATCACTAAATTGTCAGGTCCACAACTCCACACCACAGTCAAATGCGCATGCGAGCTCCAGCTAAACCGCAAGGCACCCGCTCCCCGGGGCCCCCATCCACCCACCCTTGTAGTCTCCGACCACCATCCCGGCATCGTGGATCTCAGCTGTCCCCTCCAACATGCCTGCGACGGCCTGAACCAGCATGCTGACTGATGGGGGCGCGCAGCGCCAAACCAGCAGCCTGTCCTGTCCCTCATTCCGGCGCGGAGTCGGCCCCGCCCCAGCATCCACCAGGCAGGGCAGCACCTGCTGGCCACGCTGCAGCTGCTGCGTGAGGGTGCACCTCCCCCACGGCATGAACACTTGGAGCATGTGTGGCGCGGCGCCGACGCTCCAGAGCGGCATGCTGCCGTCCAGCAGGTTGGTGAGGGCGGCTGCCCGGGCCAGGCGCCCCGCCGCCGCCACCAGACCTTCTTTGCCGGTCCGCCGCATGATCACCTTCATACACCCACTGACGCCGTCCAGCTGCAGCAAGCGCGCCGCGCCGCCGGCCAGGCGGAGGCTCACCTCTGCCGTAGAGCCGAACACGCCAGAGCCGCCGAGGACCCCTGACGAGACCGGCACAAACGGCACGCCAGACCACAACAGGGCATTGTTGCCGCCTGTGACATCAAATGTGTGTGTGTGTGTATATGTGTGTGTGTGTGTATGTGTGTGTGTGTGTGTGTGTGTGTGTGTGTGTGTGTGTGTGTGTGTGCGCACGCGTGCGTGCGTGCGTACGTGCGTGCGTCCGTGCGCGCATGCATGCTGGCGGCAAGGGGTGCATGCGTGTTGGCTCGACCAGTCAGGTGTGTATGCGTGTGGGGCCCCCCAGTCACGCCCCATCTACAAACGCCACCTTCGTTCCGCCCACTGCATACCTCCGTGCAGCGGCAGCAGCGGTAGCCCCTTGCCCCCGTCCAGGCCCTTTGCAGCCAGGTACATGCGCAGCCGCAGCTCCACCTCGGGGTGCAAACCGCCACGGGTGCTCGCCAGCTGCTCCACCGCTGTAATGCCGGGTTGTAGGGTAGATGCATGTTTAAATATCGTGTGCAAGTCCATGGCAAATCAGAGTCGACACTGATGTTTGAAGCCCAAAATGATGCTGGACTGCATGCAGATTCCATTTGCATATCAAAGCTGCACAACTGTAGGACTTGCTCTGAGCAGCTGGCGATGAGAATGCAACACCAGACTGCTGGCCACTCTGAGCCAAAGATGACTTTATCCCTCCCACCTGCTGCGTCCATCGAGCAGTAGCCCTGAACAGCGTGGAGGGCCGACGCCACCATCCTGAGCAGGCCCTCCACCATGCCGCACGGACACTCGGGCCCGGCGGCGCGCCTCGCCTCCGCGCAGCAGTCCAGCATCATGCTGGCCAGGATGGCCGTCGCCCGCTGCGCCTCGGCTGAAAGCGGCAGGGTACAGTACTGCAGCGCCTCAAGGTGCCTGCGCATGAGCTGCTTTGCAGGGGTCGCGTCGCCACGCACCGCTGCCAGCAGGGCGTTCTGTAGCGGGAGCTCCTGGTAGATGTCGCGAATCATTGCCGCGGCGCCGGCCGCTGCTCCACCAAAATCAACCTTGACGCTGTTCCCGCCTGCCACCCAAGATTTGACGTCGTTCGCCTCACTGGTGGTGGCCGCGTCCGCCACGCCGCCTCCAGAACCCTTGCCTCGCTCTTCAAGGTCGCCTCCCTCCATCTTGCCGTTAGCCTCCAGCAGCTCGCACAGCATTGGAAGTTCAAGCGGCCGCGCCTCGGCCTGCGGTGATAGGCATCACAGTTGCACTCTGTCGGCGCCAATCAGTCACAGTGCAAACATTTGCTGCAAGGTAAGAGTCTACCTGGTGATGCCAGCTGTGGCATAGATCAACACTCTCTGATTTGTTGAAATTTCGACAACAATTGCCACAATGGACCAGTCATCATCCATCTATTGCATTTTGCAACAAAGCTGATGGCAAGTATAGTGGTAGGTGCGAGGCAGGTGTAGGTGCTGCAAATACACTGCACTATGCTCCCCTTTTGCAGTGTCTTTGTGTGTTGAATGGTGCACGTGCAAGCGCATCTCACCTCGCTGCACGCCCTGCAGTCCTCTTGATGCTTCTTAAAGCACACTACACCGCAGCACCAGGCCTTGGAGCACCCCTCGGCACAGCATATGCCGCCCTCCTGGACGCCGCTTGTGAGCCTGCCAACTCGCTTGCGGCTTGGGCCTGCGCCATCGATTGCAGCCGCACATGCTGTTCCGCAGGGGCAAAACGGACGCTTGTTGAAGAGCTGCTTGAGCACTGCTGCTGATGCTGCTGATTGTGTTGATACCACTGCTTGAGCCGTAGATGCAGCTGCTGACGCCATTGTCTTGAGGGGACCATCCGCCACCACTGCTGCCTCTTCTGCCGCCAGCGCAGGTGGCGGTGCGGGCACGCTTTTGCGGCGTGCCAGCTTCATGGCCGGGACGACGACAGTCTTTGTGCCTGGATACTCTGCTTCCGTTCCCTTCTCCAGAAGCTCATGCAGCCGCTTCTTGCCGGGCTGGACCAGCAGGTCCGCAGCTTGAGGCAGCACATCGGCGGGATCGCCACCGCCCTGCACGTCGCCGGCTGGATCTATATTGATGCCCACTTTATTAAGGTACCGCTCCAGATGATCCCACTCCAGCTGTCTGGGCTCAGACTTTGCAGGTAAACATGGCAGAGAGGAGTGTGGGTGACGAGCGTGCTGTAGCCCCACGCCGTCGTGCATGCGACAAATGAGCAAGTGCATGACAACGTCCTGTCGCGCACCTCAATGCACTCCAGGCACTGCTTCTGGTGCTCCTTGAAGCATGCCGTGCTGCACACCCATCTGCAGCTGCATTCGCTGCTGGGAACACATCCGCCGCTCCCGTCCTGCCTCAGCAGCTCGTAAATGCGGCGCCTCTGACCGTACACGCCCTCTGCCTTGATGCAGCGCTCTCCGCAAGGGCACCGTAGCTGTTTTGTCAGGGACATACTTCGAGTTTGAGATGGTTCTGATGGCAAAGTACTTTTTCGCATGTGTGTGGAATTTTATGATAGACCTATCTGTCTGGGTTTGACTCGAGACAACCAGGCTACTGCAATAATGCGATTGAAAATGAGAGCCTGTAATTGAACCCGAAATGTACAACATGATATCTTCGCCGAGCTAACACAAATGCATATGACAGTGTCATACCATACGATCTGCCGAGCTTCTCAAAATCATTTCAAAAGTTTTTGTGCTCAACATCAAATATCTCGACAGCCAAGGTACTCCCAGGAGGCAGCGGGGCACGCGGCCATTGCCCGCACTACCGTACGCAATCTGCTGATCTGCACACTCGCGTTTCAGTCGCCCGACCGGGCCGCGCGACCCGACCCGACGCAGAGGCCCCGCTCGGCACACTTGCGCCTCGCAGCGGTCGCAAAAGAGTCATATGTACGGTGTAACCGCTCTGAAGCTGCGGCCACTGCCGCATAGCATCAAGGCGCCGTGGCCCACTGCCGGGCAGCTGGTGCTCTGCAGGCGCCGCGTGACGCCGCCTCCGAGAGAGACATGCGCCGCCAGCAGTGCTGCGGGGCAGCGAGACAGGCACAGAGGAAGCGCCTCTGGCATTGACGGCAGCGGCGGCGGCGGCGCTGTGCTGCGATGCGCTCAGCCTGCACAGACGTCTGAGGCGGCGCAAGCGATGGCGGCGAATCATGCAGGGGCGCCGCCAGCAGCTGCGGCGACGTGTTTGTGAGCGTGGGATAGGGCCCAGACGAGGCCGACAATCTGGAACTGCCTGCGGCGGGACCCGACGAGGCGGTGCCGGCGCGACGCCAGGCAAGTTCGCCGACGTACGCTTGCACGGGCGCGCCTGCGCTGCCGGCCGGCAGCCGAGCCGATTGGCGCGGCCGCCGCCGCCGTCGCCAGGCGCAATGCGCTTGGAGATGCGAAGATTGAGCCCGGTGGCCGCCACTGCCGCCTCGTCCAACGAGCAACGTCCGCCCCCGCTGCACACAACCACAGGCCTGCACGGCAGCGCTGAGCGGCACCTCTAAGCCGAGCCGCGCTTT
>NW_014012436.1:11555-14611 GCF_000611645.1 Monoraphidium neglectum
AAGCAGGCCATGCTCCTGTGGCGGATGTTCGCCGACCTCTCGACGCGCGCCGGCCTGGCCGTGCGCTTCACCTACCGCGCCGTCGGCTTGAGCGCCGGTCAGCAGGAGTTTGCGGCGGGCGTCAGCGACTGGGGCTGCGGGGACATCCCTATGAGCGCGTCCGGCTTCAAGGCGGCGGCGGCGGCGGCGCGTGTGCGCAACATGGATCTTGTCCCGGGTGGTTTGGAGGTTGAAGCGTCGCCAGGGCCGCTGCATGGCATGTTTGCGCGCCTCAAGGCGGTCCGCTCCATATGCGGGTGAGGAGAGGGGGGGGGGGAGTTTGGGGTTGAGCGAGGGCCCATCCGCTTGCATGCAGGGACGCCGTCGTGATCGGAGCTGCAGGGGGGGTTTCATCTTTGGTGGCCCCTCCATTGATCGGCCTCGCCGTCCGACGCCCTTCCCGTTCTGCGTGTAGACCACGCACAAGGTAGACATGACGGCCGCCGACGCCCGCCCCGCGCATCCCGTTCGTCTGCATTGTATCCGTCGTCTGGCGGGGCTGGAAGGCAAGGTTGCTGCAGGGAAAAGGCGCCATGAACGCCACGCTCTTGCTGCAGTTGCCCCCTCCGGGGCCGCGACCTTCTGACGTCAGCGGCATTGTTGGTGGCAGCGGCGGCGCTGCGACAGGGGCAAGGAGAAAGGCAGGGTCGTCAGCGTTGCGTGGAACGAGCTGAACGTGCGGGGCGACGACCAGAGAGCATCAACATGCGGCGGCCTGGGTAGCGGCTTGGGCAGCGGTGTGGGCAGGTGCTAGCAAGGAGCCCCAAGGATTAGGATTAGGATTGTTACACGATCCCGCGGTCGCCCGCTCCTGGAGCCATCCAGGCTCATGGGATGTAGCATTGTAGCATCAGCCACCCAAGATGGTGGTGGTGGCGGCGGCAGCCGAGAGGGCGAGGGGGCCGCTATGTGGCGGCGCTGGCGGACGCGAGGGGCCCGCGATGCAAGGGCTTAGGCCCGCCGCAGCGCCGGCCCACGACCCCGCTCTGCGCGCCGGGAACAAGGCCGGGAACAAGGTGGCGACTGGCCCCGGCCCTCGGCAGCAAGTGATCAACTTTTGCGCGCAACGTGGCATCGACAACTCTGCAGCGGGGCCCCGCAGCCAAGCTCTACCACTTGCTCACCAACGTGCACTTTGTCAGCAGCTCCGCCGATGGCGGGGGTGACGTCGGCAGGGGCGGCGGTGGCGCCCTGGCCTGCAACGGCGACGGCGACGCCAATGGCGATGGAACAGGCGCCGGCCGGCCGGCCACGCAGGCGTAGGCCACCGGCGCCTGAGCGTTTGCAGTTGGCGTGAGTGGCGGCTGGCCCCTTAAGACTCGCGCTCCAATCGCAGTACCGAGGGTGCGACACCCTGCCTTGTCGGCTGCCCGTCAAAGCTGCATGTGAACCGCCTCGTCGCCGACTCCTTGGCTGTGGTTGTGAAGCTGCCTGAGGACGCATAGCATTTCTACCACGCCCTCAGCATGCGCTTCCGACGCAAGTTGTTTAGGCCTGGTGCCAGGCGCCGGTCGGGGTCTTTGGTCGTGCATCATGTGCCTTAGAGGCTGTAGTCGCCCAGCGGATGGACATCAGCCCAATGAGCCAAGCTGTTTATGTGGGGTTATCCTCCTGCCCCCCGGCCCACTCAACTTGCCCCCCGCGCACCCCCTGTGTCCCCTGCCTTGCAGGCGCACCTTTGGCTTTTCTAGACCTGATCTTTGTGTACCGCCTCCCCAGGGTGCCCACCATCACCGTGTTTGGCGCCTTCATTTAGCCCCGCATTGCCAGCAGCTGCATGCGCGGCTTGCGGCGTGCACGTGCCTGGTGCGCGGCTGCTGGCGGGGGACTGCGACTTGGAGATGTTGAAGCAGCGCAGCTCGAGGCTGTGCCAGCACTTCTCCGGCCTGCCTTGCCTGCTCGCACAGCTTGCGACCGACCTCCGTGCACTGTGTGTTGTGGGCTACAGATGTGGACGGTGTTGGGATGCATTGCGCCCGCGGGGGTTGTGGTTGAGGTCGGGGGGTTCGGGCCCACATGGCAGCTGGGATCCCGCGTGCCGTCAGCGGGCGTCCGGCCTCGTGCCAGGAGCGGGCAAGAATTGCCGCTGCTTGTCAACAAGCCTATGCGTTGCGTGGTGCGGCCGCATTTGCTCCCGCCCGCCCGTGCGCATAACTGCTTGCGTCCAACTTTGTGCGCATGCGCAGGCCCAAGGCTCTGTTGGGCAGCCACGTGGAGCGCATTCCGCTTGTGCTTGCTACGCCGTTGTCGCTCGCGATGCTGCCGGCAACTTGCGGCAAGGTGGTGGTGCTAGATGGGATGTTAACACCAAGAGGTGTGCCACGCAACAGGGTGCGCTCGCTTTGTGAGCGTGCCCAAGAAGTGCAAAGGAGGCGCACGCGCTCAAGCTCGGCCAGGTTTATCTGCTATAAAGGCACGCCTTCGGCCTCTCTTGCACTCAATATGTTGCCATTGGCTCCCTCGCAGACCCTCCGGAGCGTCACCACCCTAATCCACCCACTGTTGCATCTGGCTGTTGACTACCCCTCAGCCCTGACAAAGAGCGCTTCGGAATGTGGGCAGCTGTCGACCCCGACATCGCGGGCAACGGCGTCCATCGGCTCTATCCTCCTGCGACGGCACCATGGACAACCTGGCGTTGGAACCGTGCCGGCTGTCTGATGGGCAGAGCAGCAGCGACAGATGCTGCCACATTGACTAGCTGCGCACCGGTGGCCGGAGCGTGGATAGGTTAGGATTGCTATTGCGCCCCGCTGCCGCCCGACGCTGGAGCAAAGCTTGTGGGATTGAAGAGCTTGTTGTGAAAGTAATGCTGCAACAACATGGCCACCTTTACGCACGACAGCAAAGCAAGCATGAACTGATTCCCTAACCAGCCATGTGTTGTTAGTGTACACTCGCGGCAGCACGACGCAACGTGTCCATAATCATTTTGATACGTGTTAATCGCCTCCAGCCGCGGAGCGCACGCGGCCGCGTTGGCGTTCTCGCTGGGCAGACATGCTTGCCTCCTGCCG
>NW_014012436.1:15196-15609 GCF_000611645.1 Monoraphidium neglectum
GGGGCGGCCGCAGGGGCGAGGCCGGGCAAGGCGCGGCGCGGGCGGCGGCAGCGGCGCGCGCTGCGGGCGCTCGCGTTGCGTTCGTGTGGCTTGCTGAGTATCTGTACGGTGGTCCTGCGAGCCTCCCATGCATCCTGCCGGTGACCCCGTGGAGCGACCGTGCGAGATCGAGCCGAATAACGCGCGTACGCTGAGATTGCGCATCACATATACAACGTATAAATATTGGCACGCCCACACAAGCCCACAGCCATCCCGCAGCCAACAGCAATCCATGCTTTGACCGCGCTCTGACTCTCTCCGCACCAATGCAACGCCCCCACAGCCTTGTGTTTGCGGTAGAGAGACCATAGGAATGAACCACAAACAGTCGCAGTGACGCCCACGCGGGAAGCGGGGTGCCGAGGGCCGCC
>NW_014012436.1:16359-17659 GCF_000611645.1 Monoraphidium neglectum
GCCGCTCGCCGGCCGTGCGCACGGGGCGTGCAATCGCCCGCGGGGCTGCGAACGCAACGTTGACGGCGAGCGGCGTTCGGGTGTGCCTGAGTGGGCTAAAAGCACCCAAAATACTAATCAAGAGCGGGCCACATGCCGCAGAGCAGCCACGCGCCCTGGGTGGTTGCACCTTCCCTATTGACCAGCAGCGCGTGGCGGATGTGCAATTCAGCAAGGTGCCCCCATTTTATCTGTTGGCCGTGGCATCTTACTGTACACGCAGCTTTCTGGGCCTGTGTTGTGACATTGGAGGGGACCAGGGCTCGCTATGTGTTGCAACGCAGAGACAGCAGGCGTGCCCCTTTCCCCCACCGGCAGTTGGCGTCTGACACCAGTGAAGCACAGCCTCAGGTGCGCACACACGAGTGCACTTACATGCGCGCACACACACACACACACACACACACACACACACACACACACACACACACACATGTGCGCGCGCGCACACACACACACACACACACACACTCACACACACACACTCACACACACGCGCGCGCGCGCGCCCACATACATATACCTGCGCGTGCACTTATGCTAACGTGCACACGCAATCCCTCTGGCACACCCCAGCCCACCCCTGTGCGCCATGGCAACCACGCGTTTTTCAGCCTGTCCCCAGGAAATTACACAGGATCAACAGATCTGTTCCCAGGGCAGGGCCAAAGTGCAAAAACCGTGATGCAATGCAGGCAGCGTTGCGGGGCGCGTCGCGTCACTCCGCCTCCAGCGACGCCAGGAAGTCCTGCAGCACCGCCAGCAGCTGCAGCGGCGCCTCTACGTGCACCGCGTGGCCAACGTTGGGCAGCTCGACCAGCGTGTGGGTCGGCCCAGCCGCAGCCGCCGCCGTCACCACGTCAGCCTCCTCTCCTACCTCCTGCTGCTGCTGCTGCCGCTGCTCGGCTACGCTGTCGCCGGTGGCGCCGCGGGGCGACGGCGGCGCGAGCTGCGCCAGCATGCGGCGGTGGATGCCGACGAACTTGGGGTCGAGCTGGCCTGCCACCAGCAGCAGCGGCGCGCGCACCAACGGCAGGCGGGACCACAGGGGCTCCTGGGGGGCCAGGGTGTTATTTTTGGGGGCAAGGAACGGGTTGGTGACCGGCGCATGGCAGGAGGTGTTGGGATTGCAGCGCGGAGAAAGCGGGCGCTCATGAACAGGCTTCTGGATGTGCGGGCTTCACGAGGCAAGGCGCGAGAGACGCCAGGCCCCGCGCCCCTCCGCCCAGCCTGTTGTGACGCGACGGCGGCGGCCCAGCGG
>NW_014012435.1:0-1606 GCF_000611645.1 Monoraphidium neglectum
AGCTGCCAGACATGCCCCCATACCTATTCCAAGACGCCCTCCGCGCCAGCCGGGGCCGCGGGGGCGGACTGGCAGACCTGGCGGCAGCCACTGCCAGGGGCGAAGCAGACAGCCTCGTCGCCATGCACCATCGCATGCGAGAGCTCGATGATGCCCTGGGCCAGGCCGCGGCCGCCGACGCCGCATTTGCCTTCGCGCCAGTCCCCAATGGCGGCGGCGGCGGCGCGGCGGCCGCTGCGGCGCGGCACCCGCGCATCTTTGGTCGCGGCCCCGCCGCCGCCGCCGCGGCGGCCCCGCAGGCTGCGCGGCGGGCGGGGCGTTACGAGCAGAGGAGCCACCTGTCGCAGCGGCAGAGGGGCGGCCATCAACAGCAGCGCGCGAGCTTCAACAGCGGCGGGCGGCGCCGCTGAGCGGCGCTTGCAGCTGCAGTACCATTGTGTAAGGCTGGGTGCAGCCGCACGTGACAGCCTAGCTGATTAGAGATGATCATGACTTGCATGCACGCGATCATATCCTCGTTTGTACCTGCAATATAGGCGCACCAGCAGCGCTTTTTAGCAACTCGCAGTTCTTGTACACAGCAAAACGCAGGAGAGCTTTTTGGCCTTTTGTACATCACATCACCATGTTCATTTCACTGTGTTGTGCCAATTTATCAGTACTTGTGCAAATGATACGCCCGTGCCTGCGGTAGGGCGCGTTGAGCAGGCCCCTGCGTGTGCGCGCTGGCCCGGCTCGGCAATGCGGCAGATGTAACTCTCCCCTTGTGCACCTGTGAGCTGCGCTTGGCCAGATCAGCCTGGCTCGCTTGGCGGCGGCAACTGAATGGCGCAGCTGGTGAACGGCTGTGCGGTGCAGGGGCTACCAACCGCCGCCAGATCCTGCTTAGCGCCCAGCGCGTGCCTAGCCCCTGTCATTGGGAAAGTCCGACACGCTGATTGCGCTGATGATTTAAGCAATACCAATTTTTTCCGGTTGGCATAGGGCGCCTGCACAGTGTGGCACACTGCTGTCCCTGCTGATCTGCGCAAACCTTGGACGTCAGTTGTTGCTGCGGTGTGCCCGCAGCCATGACTGGGCCATTGCCAAAGTCAGAGACTTCATGGAAACCACGGCCGCACATTCGGATTCGAACATGCACAACAAGGATCGTTTGTTTGCGATGCTGACCTCCTCGGCGCAAGACTAAACACGGTACTTCAGACCCGCGAATTATCGTTGAAATCTGATAATATAGGGCTTTATCGACATCAGAATATCTAAATTGTGGCTAGCCAAATCCGTGACCGCTTTGCAGTGGCTGGCCTGGCGATGGGACCGCCGTCACGGATCCTTCACGGCGCAGCGCTGGCCTGTATTGGGCTAGCGCTGGTCTGGAACGCCGTTGGTGAGGCGATTTGCTCTGGGGACACGCGTGACAGGCTCGCTCTGGCGGCCGGATGCTCAGGCTGCCACCAGCCGCTCACGGCTACCCTGTGACGACTGAAGCTTGTCAACTGCCCCTTTGCATTTGCCCTGATCGCTTCGCCTCCATCAATGCGCAGCAACAGCGCAGCCAGATGCGGGGCCGGCGCCCGTGCCTGTCGATGCGTCATCCCCGGCGGGG
>NW_014012435.1:2098-9605 GCF_000611645.1 Monoraphidium neglectum
GCGTTCCGACCGCTCGATGCAGCGGCAGCCGCCACCCGCGGCTTCGTCACCCGCCGCGGAGCGCAGCTCGTCTTTGGTGCGCAAGAGCCGCGTGCATGCGACTCATACGCACGGGTTGTGAGCCAGGCCCATTGCATAGTTGCCGTGCATTTCAAATCAGTGGGCTGCCCCAGGCTGATGCGTCTGCTCTCTCACAATGTGCTGCAGGGGCGGGCAAAGTATCACAGTCGTTTGGGCCCTGTCAATGCTGCCCACGGCGCTCCTAATTTGCACTGACTGCTTGATCAACATCGCAACCCCTTGTGCTGCAGATGACAAACCCTTCTACTTCATTGGTGAGCACTAGTGGCTGATGTTGCCGCCAGATTACGGACGGAGGTCTTTGCATGGCCAGCAATGAACAGCATTGCGCCAGTCAGACATTCTTACACATGCCAGCAAACCTTTGCTGGCAGCAGCGCACGCCCACAAATTGGCCCCCACAACCACGCCGCAGGGATGAACTGCTACTGGTTTATAGGTGACCGATCAGCAATGCCCTCAAGGTCTTGATTGTTTAATTGCTCACATGGTGCCCTGAGCTGCTGGATGCGTGCTTTCCAGTGTGCCAACACACATGAATACCATACCTCCTCGTGTGGAAGGCGTTCAGCCCCTTTCCTCGACATTGCTGTGATTCGCAGACCTGTACGACGAGAACTGGGGCCGTCAGCGGATTGAGGAAACCCTGGATGCCGCACAGGTGTCAGGAAGTGCACGGCCGCCAGGGCGGCGCCGGCTTGTTGTGCCCACTGGCCCCTGAAATGCTTGCACCACCTGCCAAGTCGCTGCGTATAGCTGGTCCCGCCTGGATCGGGGTCCTGCACAGATTGTTGCTCACATGGCTCTAACATCACTGTGCCGAGTCACAATTCCTGACAAGCGGCGTTGATGCATGCACACGCACGTGAACAACCCCTTGAGCGCAGCGGCTGGGGATCAGCGTGATTCGCACCTGGGGTTTCAACGACGGGCTGCCCAAGCGGCGCTTTGTCTATGACGCCCGGCAGCTGGCCGGCCTCGACTGGACGGTGCGTCACACAGGGGTGGGGGATTAACCCCCCCCCCTCTTCGCCGCGCCGTACAGGGCAGCAAAGCTTGGTTGGAACGGCGTGCACTTAGGGGGACGGGCTGCTGATCGCCTACCCTGGACGCTTGACAAAACAAGCGGATGTGACAGCACCTCCCGCCGTTTCGCTCCTGCTGGGATAGACGCCTTTTGCCTTGGAGTTTTGGCACTGATGAGCAACGCTGCCCCAGTGAGCAGCCCAGAACGCCACCCACCACGCGCACCGCAGGTGTACGCCGCCAAGCGGCGCGGCATCCGCCTACTCCTGGCAATCGGCAACCTGTGGGCCGCATACAAGGGGCCTGAGGAGTTCTTAGCGCAGGCCACGGGGAGCGCAGGTGTGGGGCGACGGGCAGGTCGAGTGATGGAGCATGGTGTGCCACTGTGGCTGACTCCAGCGTGTGGGTTGCGGTTTGCAGGCTGTGGGGGTGAGCTTGGGTGCTGCATGGTCCGCCGTCCCCTTGCTTGAGGGCCTGGATGGCTGTTGTTGGGGCTCTTGAACTCAACACACACACACACACACACACACACACACACACACACACACACACACACACACACAGCTGCATAAGCAATGCTGGTGTGACGGCATCATCCCCCCCTACGCCATGCTGCACGTTGATTGTGACGTCCTCCACTCATTCACATTCCGTCTCAAACCCTGCGTGCAGTCTCGAAGGACGTCCTGGATTTCTACACTGACCCCCGCGCCCTCACTCTCTTCAAACACCACATCTGGGTGCTGGTAAGCCGCACACTCGCCTGCGTGCGCCACGACAGTGCTGATGCGTTCCAGCCGCATGGGGCCTCGGCATCATCACGCTTCACAGCCACCAGCAGAGACAAGGGGGGTTGAATGTAGCCGTTCGGAAGCAAGAAAAGCCTGCCAAGGTCACCAACCGCCTTCTGACATTCACAAGATACCCTGCCATTCACAAGTGACCCTGCTCAACGCGCTTCGCGTGCAGACGTCGCGCGTCAACCCATACACCGGCGTGGCCTACAAGGACGAGCCGGCCATCCTGGGGTGGTCCCTCTTCAACGAGCCACGCTGCCCGGGTGCGCTGTGGTTGGAGGCACGCGGTTGCACCCTTCACAAGCCAGTGCACTACTCAGACATGATCACTCTGCGCGCTGCACCCGTAGGGCTGCTCCAAAGCTTTGTTGGAGCGGCTGCCCAAGCTTCATATGGCTTGTGCCCTGGCGAGTTCGAAATTGCAGTAGCCCACCTCACTTCCTCGCTCATTTCCACGCCCACCTGCCGCCTCAGGCTGCATGCAGCCGGCTCAGCAGGCGGCCCACAAGTCTTGGCTGCGTCAGGCGGCCGCGTTCCTGCGCCGTGTGGACCCGCTGCACCTCATCAGCGCAGCAACAGAGGGCTTCTTTGTCCGCAACGACACCACTAACTATCACCTCTACAACCCTGGTGCGCTGCCTTGCTGCTTTGGTCTGTTTACCCATGCAGGCGCTCAGGCTTAAATCTTGCGGGCAGCCGAAAGGAAAGCATAGGGTAGAGATACCACGCTGTTGAGAGGTTGTGGCAGCTGTTTGCATGACGTGTCAGCATTCTTCAAATGCTGGAGTCTGCATCCAGCAGCTCCTGTGAAGACAGGAAGGCTTGGTCATCCCCTGTTTGAGGCACCTCTTGTGTGGGTGGCTGTCGGTTGACCGCAGGACCTGGCACGCAGTGTGATGGGGAGGACTGGCTGGCGATCAACGCACTGCCAGAGGTGGGGTGCAGCCAGCCAGCCACCCGCAGATCAAGGGCTCTGCATGGAGTGTGAGGGGCCTCCCCGGGCCTGGCATGCGGGTAGCCGCCGGGGGCCGCCATCAGCAAGCTGTCAGCCGGCAACGCTGGCTGGCAGTCTGCATATGATTGGGTTGTCCTACCCGAGCGAGCAGTGAGGCCAATGTTCACCTTCGAAAACGCCCCCTTCTCTGACTCTGCCTTGATGCAATCCCCCAGTTTGACTTTGCCTCTGTTCACGTTTATGAGCGCCACTTGGAGCTGCGACCAAAGGTATGCAGCCTGCGGCAGGGGCTGTGGAAGAATGAGGACAGCGGTGTTTACTTGGTTTGCATGTCTGCATTTGTCTGTGTTGCTGGTGTTGGCAATCTACATGGGCGTCCAACACGCCAGCACCTATATCATCCCGTTTGTGCAGCCGACAGACCAGCCAAACGGTGGCGACTGGCCAGCCTGGAACTTCTGCGGCTTTGACTGCTATATTGAGTGGTGAGGATCATTGCAAGGCTGTGCTCAGCCTCGGTGTCCGCTGATTAGAATGTATTGCATGCGCACAGCACTGAGCCCGCTCAAAGCTTGCTTGGTCAAACTTGCTGCGTTCCCAGCACAGAGGGTGTGCATCAGCAGCAATGCATGACACAGACGCCCTTGTCGCTGACACATGTGACACATGGGGTCTGTTCAGGAGCTCGGATTTCCTTCACGCGGCCTGCAACCCCCAGGTTCAAGGTATACATGGGCCTGCACATCCAGCTGGCCGCCTCGCCCCTGGGCAAGCCCCTGGTCATGGAGGAGTTTGGCTCCACATGGTGGTGAGGGCCCCAGGCATGCATGCATGCACGCACCTGCCTGCCTGCCTGCCTGTCTGCCTGCATGCCTGCCTGCCTGCCTGCCTGCTTGCCTGCCTGCCTGCCTGCCTGCCTGCCTTCTCAGCAGCTGCTGCGTTATTGAGTGGCCAGAGAAGCCCCTGGTTCCGCCTGATCTAGATCCAGTTTGCACCACCCCGTTGAAAAACAAAATGAGCTGGTGCTGCCGGCATCAGATAGAGCTGACATTGACAGCGATTGACTGTCTCTGAGTGGCAGGTTCGGTGGGTCATTTTCCAACCTGTGCTGCACCCACGTGTGCAGGAAAGCGAGCCCTGAGGACCAGAAGCTGCTCTTCAAGGTGAGACACACTGAGTCACTGGCCCGAGTACTTGTCGCTGGCAAGTGGGTGTGCTGACGTGTTGGAGCGAAACACCTTGCCCTGCACTACTTGACCAACTCGTGGTAAAACGACAGCCGACATGCTCATTGCTCGTGCAGTTGACCTTTGACTGGGTCGCGCAGCAGCAGCGCACCGGCGGCCCGCTGGCGGGTGCCATGTTTTGGAACGGTGAGCGCGGGTTTCTGGAGACTAGAGTCTGGTGCTGCACTTTGCCGCAGCCAAGATCTCCCCTTTTCACGATGACCCTTCACACAAACAGAAGCTGTATGTGCTGCGCGCACACTCAAAATAATCCAACAGGTCGCCTGCATTGCTGGTACTGCCTGAACTCTGACAAACCTGCACGACCACAGGTGCACACAATGACAGCGGCGACTACGACGGCTACAACGTGTACATCGACCGCCCAGCCTCCACCCTCCCCGCCTCTCACCTCCCGCCGCCCCCGGCCGCCTGGCTCGCGTCACCCCCCATGCTGAGCCCTGAGACAGCCAAGGCTCAGGTTGACGCCGCCACCACATTTTACACGCAGCTGGGGCAGCCTCCGCCCCCCAACGATGTGGTGTTCCCGCCCACGGCGCTGCCCGCTGATCTGGCTGATCTCGCCGCCGCCTTGAACGCCCTGCCGCCGCCGCCGCCAGTCATCGCGACGCCGGCGGCTGCTGTGCTCAAGCTGAACGCAACCAACGCAAGCCAGACCCTCGCGGCTAAGCCCTTGCCCGGCGCGCTGGCAGCAGTGCCTGTACCAGCGACGGCCCTTCCAAAGGGGTCAGTTCCCAGCCTTTTTTCAGCAGCTGCTGTGCCAGCCACCGCTGCGCTCCTGCCTGCTGCTGCGAGCCCTGTCACAGTGCCAGCCGGCCCCGCCTCGGCAGTGGAAGCGCCGGCGGCTGGGGCCGTTGCGGGCTCGGCCGGCGGCACCGCCTCTGCTGGGGCGCCGGCCCTGCCGCCGCCCGCCGCAGGCGCAGCAGCGGCTCCTGCGCTGCAGGGCGCCACTCCTGCACAAACGGCGCCCGCGCCGCTGCCAGGCGCAGCTGCCGTCCCGCTGCCGCCGGCTTCAGGCCGCCGGCGGCTGTCGGCAGCGCCAGGCGTGAGCGCGCTGATGCATCATGCCCATGGGACCGTCGGCTCAGCAGGCGCTGTGCGGCGCCGCAGCCTGCTGGTGGTGGAAGATCAGCTGGATGCATTCAGGTGATGGCTGCTCTGCCTCAAAGCACTGCAGCTTGGGGTACCTGAATAACTCTGGCTTATCGAGGGCTCGCCTGCTTTTTGCTGGCAACAATTGGGGGCTGTGTTGAGCCCTTGATTAGTTCTTGTGAGGCATCTAATCGCAAACCCCCTGCTGCCCTAGCCACTTGAGTAATCAAAGCTGCCCACGCAGGCCGACACCCTCGCCCCTCGTCAACGGCTACTGCGCGTGTGAACCCCCTCTCCTCCCATGCCCCCCCCCCCGGGCCCTGCGAACTCGCAGGCGTGGCGGCTGGCGCGCCGCGTGCGCCGAGGAGGCTGCGAAGACCTGGCGCCCCTACAGGCTGTTCAACCTGACAGACACGGTCTCTGGCGACGCGGCCCTGCAGGCGGCCAGGGGCAGGACCGTCGTCGCCGTGATCAGCGAGGGGACGGCGGCGCTCAACCAGGGCCGCGACGGCGCCCCCGTGGCGGCGGCCGGGCCGGCGCCGGCGCCGGCGCCGGCGCAGGCGGCGGGAGGGCCTGGGGCGGGTGCGCAGGCCGGGGCCCAAGCGGCCGGGGCTTGACGGGGCGGTCTGTTTGGGCGGATTGGGCGGCGGCGCTGGCAAAAGCTCGGATGAAGGCCTGCTGCGTGCGTGGAAGCGGCTTGCTGGCTGCCTGCAGAATAAGACACAAGACGAAGAGTTGAGCGTGATTCCCTTGAAACGCGTGCTTCGAGCATTTGCGCCTGCCACTGCTGGTTTTCAAACGCGCGTGCGGTGCGCTAGCGGCTGCCGTGCCGCTGTCGGCGAGCGTTGTTGACTTGATTAATTCGAAGTTCATGCGCCTTCAAAAGGTCCACGTGTTACAGCGGTGCACAAGGACGGCCAGGGGTACACAGGCAGGCCGGCAGCATGGCCGCATGGCGCAGCCTCATAGTCTGGTTCATCTCAACTACACGGCGAGCTGCTCTGTGGCGGGGCCTGTACGCAAGCGTGGGCGCAATCGACCCCCTGCCCGGCACGAGCAATCGCAAGCATGCAGGAAGTCACATGGATTCTCTCCAAAAACAGGCGTGTGAGCGGGGCGGCACGCAGCCGTCGCATCAACAATCATGCAGGCGTACTGCAGCCCAAAGTCCATGGGAATTGGCGGCACATGCACGCACTTGATTATGGCAGTGTGGCGTAAGTCATGGCCAAGATTTATCGGGTCGCCATGCATTGCAGGAAGCAGCGGAGCGTCGTTGTCGGTCGACGCCCCGCTTGATCAGCAGGTGCCACCGTAATGTGCATGTATCGTGTCCCCTGGTGTGAGGAGTGCTGTTTGGGCTGCATCAGGTTCCAAGCGGCTGCACAACTGGCCGGTCTTGCGGCGCATGCTCTCAGCTGCAGCCCACGGGTTGGCGGAGCCGGGCTGGCGAGCGTGCTTGAGTTGAGACAAGGTCAGCACGCCGCCACAACGCGGTCCAAATGAGATCACTCGATTTCAGCGGGAGAGAGAAATGCCAGAAGCCCCTCGCAGCATTTTTGGTTGGCTCATGGTCAGGAAGGAAGAGAGGCACACATGCGATCATCGGTACAAGTGCGATCATCGGCCGGGCACAACAAATTGGAAGCCCAAAGGTCAGACGGTGCCATGTGGGTGTCGAAGGGAGTGGGTGTCGAAACAATGCCTCCACGCGCATGGCATTGGAGCACACAGCGCGCTGCCTCAACCCCCAGGTGTAACCACCCGCGCGAACCGCGCGTGCCCGTGCCCCTAGCCTGACGTTGACAGCGGCGGCCGCGCGAGCGGGCTGCCGCTCACTCCTGCCGGGCCGGGCCGCGCCCACGGCGGCGCGCCGCCTCCGCCAGGCCTGACTGGGGATATCTCCTCGTCAGCCGACGCCCCTGCCGGCGGCAGAGACCGCCGCCCCAGGGGCGGCGCCCCTGCAATATCAGGGGCAGCCCGGCTGAAGCTGACCCGCGAGCGCTGCACCATGTCGGGTGACGCGTCCCTGCTCCCCTCGTCGCCGCCGCTGAGCGCAGCCGCCGCGCCGCGCGAAGGCCGGTCCCGCCGCGGCGTCCAGTCGGGGGGCGTGGCCGTGAGCGAGGGGGGGAGGTGGTAGTGGGGCGGGGCGCCCTGCAGCATGCTGCGCCCGATGCTTCCAATGTCGAAGTCCGCCTGCGGCGCCGACGACAGCAGCGCATGCCCCAACCCACTGCCGCCGCTGCCACCGCTGCCACCGCCGCCACCGCCGCCGCCGCCGCCGCCGCCGCTGCGGCCCGTAGGCACCC
>NW_014012435.1:10091-16949 GCF_000611645.1 Monoraphidium neglectum
CCCGCCACGCGCCCGCCGGCGGTGGCGGTGCCGGCGGCGCCGACGGCGCGGGCGCGGGGGGTGCGCGCCAGGCGGGGACGCTGTATATCGAGCCGGCGGCCGACGAGGGGTCCGGCGGCGGCTGGTCGAGCATGATCAGGGCCGCCTCAAGCTGCAGGCTCTGGCGCGCGCGCTCCTCGTCCCCTCTAGCGTACAGGATGGCCCCGATGGCAGCTGCCGCGAAGCCGGCGGCCTGCAGCAGGCTCCAGGCCTCGAGGGGCTCGCCCAGGTGGGGCGGGCCCAGCAGGTGGAGGAGGACGTTGGCGGTCCAGACAAGGAGGGTGCGGATGGCCTGCAGCAGGGTGGTCCGCGTCATGTCCAGCTCGCCTGTGTTTGTGTGAGGGTCGGGAGAACGGGGGACGCAAGCGCGGGCATGGAGGGACAGATGAATGGATGGAAGGAGGGAGGGAAGGAAGGAAGGGCCAGATGTGATGACAAATCGGCACTTCAGGGGTCAAAAAGTGCGCCCAGCAGCCCTGGCAAGCCGTTGCAGGCCGTGCATGCACATGCATACGTGTGGCGTCAGCCGTTGGGACCACCCAAACAGTCACTGTGGGAGCGGCTTCCCAGAAAGTTGCTGCCTGCAGCCCGGCTGACCTGCCACAACCATCATGCAGCCGTTGAAGAGCAGCATCGACACCAATTGCGCGACAAGCAGGGCCTGCAGTGGCGGCAAGCGTGCAATTAAATGAATGTGTGTGGGTGTGTGCACATGCATGCGTGCGTGCGTGCGTGCGCGCGCGCGCGTGTGTGTGTGTGTGTGTGTATGTGTGCATGTCTGTGCACGTATGCATGTACCCAGCAAGCACTGGCAGATGCAAGGGACGTCGTACCCGGCCTACAACCCACACCGGCGTCAGCCGTCGAGCGCGCCGGTGCTGCTGCGAGCACCGCGCCCCACCTTGAGGGCCCCTGAGTGCCAGATGCACAGCAGGCTGTCCAGCGTGTCCTCCCGCAGCCCAAAGCCCTCGGCCCCCGGCCCGTGGGCCAGCATAGGCAGCGCCACAAAAGCCTGGGAGAGGGGGCGCGGCGAGTGAATGATGCATGTGGCGGCTTCCTGGAAACAAACTGCAGGCCCCAGGGGCCGCGAGGGCCAAGAACATACGACCAACCAGTGCAGAGCTGAGGTTCCACGCAGGTGCAGACGCCCAAGAGACGAGCGCAGCAACGCTGCCACGCCTCCACCTACAGGAGGCTGCTGCACTGGCCAGGAGTGGCGTGTGATTCGCCCCCAGCACATTCACAAGGCTGTGCCCAGATGCCCCCTGTCGCCGTCACCCGCACCGTCAGCGCGAGCCCGATGACGCCCTCGCACCCCGCCACCCCGAGCGGGGACAGCCGTTGTGTCCGCTCCTCGCGCCACCGCTGCTCCCGCTCCATCCACATCTGCAGCGCCTGCAGCGCCTGGCTGGCCACGATCAGGCTGATGCCCACCCCCATCTGCTGCGCGTCCTCCACGGCCCACCACCCCTGCCACGACGGCTGCACAGGCCCCGCAGGTGCCCCACCGCCCTTCCCCATGCTCCCGCCCAGCCCCCAAAACAGGCCGACGGCTTCAGTGTCGGCGCCGCCGCCGGGGCCGCGCGGCAGGGAACCAGAGGGTGCTGACGGGGAGGGCGCGAGCTCCCATCTGCCGCCAAAGCCGCTGACAAGGCTGGTGGTTGTGACCACCCCGAGGCCGGCCTGTGGAGCCGCGATATGCGGTGAGTAAGCACGAAGGATGACGAGACCGGGTGCCACGGCCCGCGCGGGGCCAAGTGAACCCCGGTCACAGATTGTGGCCTGCCCAAGCTGCGGCTGAATACAACCTGCAAAGATGATGTGTTGATCAGCTGGGCTGCGTACCGTACTGTGTATTCAATCCAGCCAGCAAATGCAAGGCTCACCAGGCACAGCGCGAGGCCCATGTAGTGCAGCCCATTGAGCGGCTTGCGGTACACCACCACCGCCAGCGCCGTCGCAAACAGCAGCAGCGACTGGCGCAGCATCTGGGAGGCGCTGGCGCTGACAAACACCAGCCCAATGTTCAGCATCGCGCTGACTGCGGTGGCGAGCGTGCGCGCGGTTGCGCAGGTGCGCGTGGGTGGGCACGCAGCGCCACAGGGCACACATCATGACGGGAGCGTTGTCCTGGTCCCATCAGCTCCACAAACCCATGTATGACATCCGCACGTGAAACTAAATTGTCCTTTGTGCTCAGAGCCTCTGCAAGCTGCTACGCATGCAGTCATCAAGCCGACCAACCCCTCTGTGACCCCCCGGCCACACGCAAACCCGTCGCGCCTGCCAGGTCAAACAGTGTCGGCAGCAGCAGGTGCAGCAGCTGCTGCTCTATGCTGGTGAAGTGCCACGCGTACACCAGGCTGGGCGCCACACTGGGAGGGTAGTACTGCGGGGGTGGGGCGCAAGGAAGATGACAAGGGTGTGGCCCTTCAGCACCAGGTACAGCATCCACGCCTGGGTATGATGCAAGCCTGTGCAGTGATTTTGGCACTATGTTCCACCTACAGGTTGAATCCCAGCCCGTTCAGTAGCAGCCAAACCCTATGCTTGCAGCAAAAGCGTAGGTGACGACCAGTGATCCGCATGAAGCAGCTGGACACGCCCAAAATCAAGCGTGCTCACTCAGGCACATACACAAACACACACCTCTTCGGCATCCAGCAGATGGTCCAACAGCGGAGCGTCCAGGGCTCGCCCGCTCATCTGCCGCTGGACTGCCGCCGCGGCCGCCGGTTTGGGCTTTCCGCAGCCGCAGCCGCTGCGGGCGATGTTCAGGGCGAGGGATGCCGGCAGGCACAGGGACATGCCTGCGGCGATGGGATGGGTGGGGGTGGGCCCGAACCTGGGGTTGTGCTGGGTGAAGATGGGTCAGTGAGCTGGCGCTCATCATACCAGGAACCCCTGAGCGCCGTCGATGGTAGAGCCCTTGCTGATGCCATCACACACCGACTCGTGTTGAGGGGCGGCACACCTGGCCAGCGCGAGCTGCCACCCCGCTGCCGCGGCGGGTGCGGCACCAAGGGATATCGCACTGCCCCTGCGCTTTGGCGTGGCCCTCCTTGCCCTCACCCACAAACATGACGAGCACGAAGAACCAGGGCTTCTGGAACGCGTGGACGTAGCCGTCGCGGCCGACGGACTCGGTCTGGTAAGCTGCGAGCACATTTGAGGGTGCATGGGGGCCAGCACGAGGGGCACAACGTGGTGGAGAGCAGGCGGGGAAGTCAGGCAAGCCAGGAAGGGCAGCATTGTGTGTGTGTGTGTGTGTGTGTGCGTGTGCGCGTGTGTGTGTGTGCGCGCGCGTGTGTGTGCGCGCGCGTGTGTGTATGTGTGTGTGCACGCGTGCGTGTGCGTGTGTGTGTGCATGCGCGCGTGTGTGTGTATGTGTGCACGCGTGCGCGTGCGCGCACGCGCGTGTGTGTGTGTGTGTGTGTGTGTGTGTATGTGTGTGTGTGTGTGTTTGTAGGTGCGCGTGCGTGCGCATGCGCGTGCACGCGTGGCGTTTGTACGCACGCGCTCAGCTTCTGGGGCATGTCCATGCACACTTCAGCCGCCGCAGGCCCCGTTGATGCCGGGGGGCAGGCCTCGTGCACCAGGCGCCACCCACCGATTTTGGTGAGGGTGGCGATGGCAACGCCAGACACCACCAGACCCGCAACAAACGTGCGCCGCGCGCCATGGCTGAGTGGCTGCCTAGCGGGCTCTGGCGTCCAGGTCCAGGGTGAGTCCCCTGTGAAAGACGCTGTGTCGTCCCACGGCTGCATCACTGCACACCGCGCTGGCGCTGCCGAGTCACCGCATGCAGGCCAGCTCGAGCTTCTGCAGTTTCGTGCCCTTCAAAAGTATAGCTTGGCTCGCATAAAGAGCGCACAGAGCACTCGCTCAGCAACACGCGGACCCGCCCTTTCAGGACAGCTTCAAGAACTTGGCCGGGATTCCACACCCGTGTAGATCAGATAATGAGCGCCCAACGATTTGTTCTGTGAATGACTGTAGTAGACTTTTGAAATGATGTTGTGCTTGCAGGGCGCTGAAAATATTGGCACACACCGGTGGCAGCTGGCAGGTGTTCTGCCCGCCTGGGTCGGGGGTCGGTAACGTCAGACTGCAGTGGTTCAAGTGAAATAAAGACGGGATGTGCACTATACTCTGGTGGTCTGGTACGGCGTCGCGGGGGCGGTGACGAGCGATATGTCGCCGCCGTCACCCAGCCACCACGCCGCTGCCCCGATATTGTCAGGGTACTTCACCACCGATACCAACGTAGCAAATGCGCATCTCTGAAAACGTGATGCAGCGCCTCACATTTGTTGCTGCCCAATTTGACCGGCGCTCAGAGTCGACTCAACAAGTACTGTATGGAGCTGCTGCCGTCACCTTTCATGCATGTACAAACTTCAGTCCTTCGACTACAGCTTGTGGCAGTCTGTTGCTGGCCCAAAATATTCTAGAACCTCAACATCATGAAGCGCTTGCTGCCACCCTGGCCCTGTCAGTGCCGCCGACCCCTTGCGCTACGGTAATCTGTCAAGACTCACTAGCCAATTTGTGGTGCCTTCTTAACAAGTTGCAGCGTTACATGAGAGCTGCGCCTGGTCCATACGGCACAATAACGTCACACGCACCTTGCAAACGCGCTGCTCAACCCTTGCAAACGCGCTCAAGGCGTCGAAAGGTCCTAATCTGGTCAAAAAAGAGGCGGATGCGGCGTCGCGCTGCACAAATAACAGCGGTTGGGTTTGCTGCCTGGACGTGAGTGTGGTGAACAAACACGACTCGCACGACAGACCGCGGTGCGAACCCTCCCAGGCAAGACCCCAACGACGCGCGGCGGGCGCGTGTCACAGCGCCTAAGCTGCCAGGGGGCTGACAAACGCCCGCCGATGCGTGATAAGGAAGGCCTTGAAAAAGGGTGAGGTGTCGCGGCCGACGGCGACCCCATTCCTCGGGGCTGTCAAAGACCTTGGTTGTCTCCATTCTGCAGGCGCATGCGGCGCAAAGATGAGTGTTTGAGGCAAAAAGTCAAACGTGTTGGGGTCCCAAAGTCTGTCAGCTCGACCCATGAAGGAGGTCACGCAAGAGAGGCAAAGTGCTGGCACGCAGGGAAGCTCAGACCAAAGTTTCCAGAGCAAAGAAGGTGCAAGGGCGGTGGCAGTCAACACGGGGGCGCAGGGGCGGCCGTCAGACAGATCCCAGGGGCCAGCGCAAGGCACAGTGGGCGTTGCCGTGGTTGGTTGAGGCGAGTGAGTGTCGCGTCACGAGTGTGTTTTGAGGGACGCGGCGGGAGCTGTTCGTCAGCAGGCCGTGCTTGTTTTGAGTACCAGCGAGCGGTGCACCTGCAAGGAAGCTGCTGCTGGGGTGACGAGGCGGCAGATCGCAACCAATGGAAAAACCATGCCCTGATGGACGCAACCAGTGCGCAGGGGGCGCAGGTTGCAGTGCTGGGCAGGCCGTACCGCAGAAGCCAGCAGGCGCCGGTCCAGCTGTTTCTGCTCCCAAAAACGATGCTGCCGGTGTGCGCAGCGATGGCGCGCTTTATTCACGGCTTGCATAAAACGATGTAGGGCGGCTCAGCACTCAGCTTTGCTTGGGCCAAGGGACGCGTGCGAGTCTCGAGCAGGTCAAGGACAGGCGAGGCGAGATGGTGGCTGCAAGGCAAAAACAACCGGAGTGCAGAAGTCTCTTGAGAACGCCAAAGGCATCAGCACTGTGGCGCCCACCATCTGCTGATAGCCAACTCGTGCCAATCGCAAGCCGCGTGCAGCGCGCAGGTTGCAGCGCGCATATGGCGTTTGCCGCTTTGACGGCCGGCTGTGCGACTGGTGTTGAGCGGTGCAGCGAGAGGCCAGGGTCTGATGGCCTGGGCTTGCTTCAAAGGGGTCAGGGTTTGGCAGCCAGGGACAACATGGTTGCCAGGCGCAGCTTGAGGTGGGGATGCCAGGAGGCGAGGCGCACGGTGCGCAGACGTGCGGCCTGGTGCCTGTGAGCCACAAGCAGTGGCGACCAACCAAGAACGGTCGTTCTTGGTTGGTTGGTAGCTCTTTATTTGAGGGGGGGGGCGCGGTCATGTGCTCATGATGCAGGCAACACCTGCTCGGGATTCTTGGTGGGGCTTGCGTTGACAAGACCCATGGGGGGCCAAAAGACGGACCAGGTGCAACTCAGTGCAGCAGGGCGACGGCGACGGTCGCGAGGCCGCACACGGCCAGCAGCAGCGCGCCCGCCAGGCGGCCCCACGCCGGGTGCTGGCCGGGGCGGGGGGAGCGCGCGGGGCGGGCATGAGCGACGGGGGTCTTGCCGCGGCCGCGTGGCAGGGGGGCCACCTCCAGCGCCGCGGGGGCGGCGCTGGTCGCGGGGGCGGCGCACTCGGCCTCGGACATGGAGCAGTTGGTGGCAGTTGTCGTTCGGCCAGCAGCAGCTGGACCTTGGACACCTCGCCGGCCTTGCGCGGCGCGGCCTGCATGCCGGATGGCGGAGCCGGCAAGCAAGCCGCGTGAGCGAGGTCAGCGTGAGCGAGCCAGGGTCGCAACGCTTTGCAACAACCCAGGCGTAGTGGGCTCTTTGTGTCAGTCAATCGATCATTCGCTATTCCCATCCCGCCACCTGCGCGCGACCCCCCAAAGCAAGCCCCTGCACCTTGAGGACAGCCATCATGTCTAAGGTCTTGATCAGTAAGCCCGACTTGACGGGCTGGCCACCCGCGCGGGCCGTACCCCTGCAGGTGGTCGTGTGGAGCGGCAGGCTAAGGCTGTAGATGGTCTTCAGCAGGAGGGCAGTGGCGGTGGCGTCCGCGCCGTGAGTCTTGGAGGGGGTGTC
>NW_014012434.1:0-1487 GCF_000611645.1 Monoraphidium neglectum
TCATCATCACAAGCCGCCCCTACACGGTCGAGGCAGTGCAGCAGCTCGGCAGTTCCGTGCGGAGGGGTGGTTGGTAGTTTCGTTTTGTTTTTGAGCAATTTCGACCGATCCAGAAGGTAATGTGGAGGTGCAGCACAGTGCGTCATGTGTGTGATGGTGGATGGGGTCATTTCTGCACGGTTGTACTTGGTCGCGGTCGATCACTAGCAGGGGTATGAAACTGGTCCTGAGGGGGGTGCGTTGGTTATCAAAGGTAAGTGCAGGGCCATCAAGAGGTCAAGTGCAGCATGGCAACCTGGCTTGATCAGCCACTCAGCACCTGTAGAGCACCGTGTTTTGGGCTCTGTTGGGCGGTTGGGCTGTGGATTGTCTGTCGTGAGTTTGATACGGTGTATGGGCCCGCACGAGGTCCCTGTGCACGTTCGGGCATGCAGCTCAACCATTCAATCTGCATAGCAAGTCATCCTGGACGCGGCGAGCAGTATACCTTCCACTGGCCAGCGGTCAAACTTGCTAGCGCGGCAGCCGTCGGTGGTGATGCTGACCAGGACTGGCACACAGGCGGCTAGGCAGTTGCTCTGGGTCATATCAAGCACGTTTGCAACTCAATCGTGTTTCAGCTGCGCTCAGTGGGGACGGCGCCTTCGGGTGGGTTTGATCGCTGTCCGAGTGACAGCCTGACAACAGGGCCATCGATCTGGACCCGATCAACAACGCGCACCCTTTCAGTTCATTACATTGTGATTTGCTCAAGATCTAGAGTCTGACGGCCTGTTTAACCTCATAGGAAAGTCGGTCGTGCACCCACTGATGAACAACAATTGTCAGGGTGCGCCGGGTGCGTGTAGCCCGTGCGTGGACCGTATTGTAGTAACTCCGGGCCTATGCAATGACAGCCAGCGCAGCTGCAGCTCAGAGGGCTCAACCTGCTGCCCCGAGCGGGTCCAACCGAGCTGCACAGCAACCGAGGAGTGCAGCCCAGCCAGCGCGCAGCTCATCAAGCGTTTCGACGGGGAATCCTGCCTCTTGAGCTTGTTAGCGGGCAGCAGGGTGGCAAGCGACACCCCAGCTCGGCTGCGTCAACTCGCCCCAGCGCCAACCTCAGCCAAGGCGACGCGCCAGCTGTTCCCGGGATCCAGAGCGCAGCTTGATGCGTGGCTCACCCAAGCAGAGCGGCTGCAGGTGCGCAGCAGGGGTAACACGGGGGTGGGCGGAGTCTCGGGATCCCGGCCAGCGCAGCTTGGCTTGACATGCGGCGTGAACGCAACAATGGCTGCCTTGTCTGGTCCCCGCCCCATTAGTAAGGACCACCAACAGGCCTGAGCCGCCCTGCTGAACGAATCAGCACCACTGCCACACAGATGGTACCGCTTCCCAGTCAGGCTCGAAACCTCACCACCCAGAACAACCCCACCCCTGGCCTGTTCACGTCCCACGCCCGCCCCCCCCACCCCCCCACGTGGCGCCCTCATCCCAGGGCCTGCAAT
>NW_014012434.1:2018-5895 GCF_000611645.1 Monoraphidium neglectum
CCTCATCCCAGGGCCTGCAATAACGCGTCCAGGCCGGCACCGGCAGCCAGCCCGCAACACGGCTGCACCGGTGGCCCTCAACGCCCATGTTTTGGTGGCCGGCAGAGCGTCGCCTTGGCGCCCGGCCCTGACCACCATTGCCCCGGCCCCGCCGCTGCTGGCGGCAAGGCACCCCTTGGCGCCCGGGCTGCTGCGCTGGCCCACAAGGCCGCCACAAGTAGGCTGGCTTGCTGCGTCCACGAAGAGCAGCACCGCCCCTGCAAACTTAGGACACCTCGCGCTTCATGCTGCCAACCAACTCGGACACCCCTAGAAACTATTCTCGCCACGCGCCCGCACTCAACGCCCCCTGATTGTTTCGCACCCGCCTCTCACCCATCCCCTGACATTGCCAAGCCGCGGCCGCCCCACCCCGTGCGGGCGGCGCGCCGCTTCGCACTTCCACGAGATGCCGGCGCGTAGAAACCCCCACAACTTGTTGACCGCGACCTTGCTTCACTGATATCCCGTTTTTGCCCCTTGGGCCGCGACTGATGACCGGACCCCGCCGCCCCGCCCTGACTCAAGGAAGGCCCAACAAGTTGGGCCTTCCCCCAGCTGTGGGAGCCTGCGTGCGCACGCATGTGCACGTGCAGCTCGCCACCGGCGGTCTTTCGTACTATTTAGGACCACGGACCCAAGCTTGGCTGTCGCCACGACCCAAGAGCCTGCGCGAGCGCGGATTAACCCCACCTGCTGGGCGCCCTTGGCGCCCCGCCTGCTGCCGCGCCTCGCCGCCTGCCGGCCGGGGATTGTGCGCTGTACCACCACCAGATAAGCTGTGCGCGGTGTGCCCGCCTGGCCGTGGCTGTCTGTCCCCCTTTTGCAAGAGCAGCTCCGCTGCGGGCCGATTATGCGCGGGCCCCGCTCTGCGCGCGACCCCCATGGGCGCCCCCGGGCCTCAGAAGCTGCGCGCGTGCTGCTGCCGACGGCTGCCCGCGCGCGGTCGCCTGCCGCGCGCCGCCCGCCCCTGCGTGTCGCCACGGCGTCCTCCCATGCCTCTTGGCAGCCACAGAGGGCCGCGCGCCCCGCCTGGCAACAAACGAGGTCACACGGCCTGCTCAACCGACCGACACCTGCATATTGTCGCCGTCATAACGGCCTCCCGTTGTTGGGCTGGCTTGGGTTTCGCCTGGGAGCCACCATTTCTGCCCACCCCACGCTCCCCCTTGCGGCGCGTCGGCCCATGACCTGCTCACGCGCCCTGCGCCGGTGCCTCGACCCTCCGCCCGACCGCGGGTTTCAGGACTGCTTGCATAAACGGCAGGCGCATTGACACAAACGGGTTTCAAGGAACCGCACTGCTGCCCGGCGCGCACAAAGCGCGGGCATTCATCTCCCAACAAAGCCAGGACGTGGACCCATCTTCCCTTTAGGAAGGACGTGACCCCTGGCAGGCACTGACGTTTGCCAACTGCGTAGCCACAGATTGCGCAGTGGCTGGCAAGTCGCGCGCCGGCGCTGGCACGCCCTTGCTTGCGGAAGCGGGCGTGCAGACGGCGGCCGCTGTTGTCCACGACGCGCGTTGCCAGTGGGCTAGCTCCCGGGTGGCTCATGCCGCTCCACGGCCTTGCGCGGAGCGCCCCGGGCTGCGTCGCTGACCGTTCCTCCAAATCTGCAGGGTTTGGACCCACCCGACCTGTTGGTTGTGACCGACCGACTGATAGACCTCACAGGGTGCACACGCTCACATCTTGACTCTTGGCGCGCTTGTCGCCCGCAATCCGATGGTGTTTTCATATGCGCACAGCGCGCACTACTGTTTATGGAAATCCCTTCCGCTAGTGGGATACTCTTATGCGTTATGACTGTGCCGCCCCAGCTGCGCCGTCGGTTTGTGGCCAGGTCACGTGGGGACCGGGGGCTCGCTTTCTCCTGCCATGACGTGCCTCAACACGCCCGCGCCCGGCAGAGCGCACGCTTGCCGGTTTATTTGGGCTGAATGCGGTGCACTTTGCTGTGGCCGGCATGAGCTTTGGGGGCTTGACGCCCAGACGCGCACAGACTGACATTTGCTTCGACCCAAGCAAGCCCCGCGGCCGGCACATCCCAGGGCTCCCGGCCGCCATTTTGTCCCTCCGCACCACACAAGGCCGACGCCTGGGTTGCGTGCGCGTGACCTGCGGGGGCTTGGTAGCGGCCAAGGAATCGGGCTCAGCAGCACTGATTGACCCTCACTCACCACCGTGGCCCTCACAACTGGATGCATGACAGGGGCTGCGATCCCCCTCTCCACCTAGGCCCGATTGCCGAAGTTTACTCCTTGACAGCATTTGCACCCCCTTTGACAGGACAGGCGCTGGTTGCCTCACACGCGTGCCGCCACGTATTTTGTGAGTCCTGCAACTGTCCCGCAAACACTTTACATCTGAGTAGTTGAGGCGCGTTGACCACACTCGCCAACATTTGTGGTGCAGACCCAGGCTGCGCGAAAGCTACCGGAATGTTCGCATTTTTTGGGGGCAAAGGCTGAACTTCAACCCAATTTTGTAACCCGACGAACCCGTTGTTCCACGCCTGCTCCTCTATCAGACTGCCTTGTTACATGCCACGCCGTGCGTGCGTGGCAGGGGAGCAGCGCAGGACGCTCATAGCGCTGTGTGTTGTTTGCCAGTCTAGAGTTTTTGCAAGCTATCGTGCTGGCGGCGCAATCAGAGGGATGTGAGGGGTATGACAGGCGCCGAGGCCAGTCAACCCAGGCGGTCAGGAATGTCAAAATTGTCTGCTGCTGATCCTACGGTAGCGCGCTTGTTGCTTGCTGCCGCCTGCTGCTCCTGGCCCTCTGAGTGAGACCGCACTGAGGGCCAGTGCTCGTCCTTCCTGCTCGGCTGTGCTCAGGATATGTTGTGTGCAAGGAGTAGACAGGGGAGCATCATTTGGGAAAAAACGCACTGCAGAAAAGCAAACGGGCAGGCCTGGGAGCAGCACACGAAGCAGGTGCAGCCCCCATGGAGCTGGTCATCTGCAACAATCCAGCCTGCACCATCTGCAAAGCAAGTTCTTCTTGCGTGCGACACAAATGTGGTGTGGGTGCTTTGATATGCGGGTTGCGGGGGCAGCGTCAACAAAGATTCAAACATATCAGAGTTGAGCAAGGCACGACGCGGCTCTGTGCCAGCGTTTTGAGGACAGCAGTGCCGTGTCCGAACAGCCGGCCTGTATGACAGGTTTGCGTAATGGGGCCTGCCAGGCGCCTGGCGGCAACGGCGACATTGCTTTCAAAACCGTGGCGTGAAAACCTGGCTGGCGTGCAGCCTATTGGCCCAGCTGCTGGTGCTGGTGCTGCTGCTGGTGCTGCTGCTTCTGCCGCTGCTGCTGCTGCTGCTGCTGCTGCTGCTGCTGCTGCTGCTGCGAGCCAAGCCGCTGCAGCTTTTGATCGCGCGGTAGCACACGAGGGTCCCGCATTTGCCAGGCCTGCCCTGCACCCACCCCCGCCTCCAAGGCTTCTCCACCCCATGCACCACCAGCGTGCGCAGGCGCTGCAGCGGCGCCGCCACCCGGCAGGCTGCCTGCGTGAGCAGCGGCGCTGTCACCGCCGCTGCCTCCGGCTCGCTTGAGCGACGCCGCCGCGGCCGCCCACACCTTCTCCTCCTCCTCCTCTACTGAATTTAGGTTGTCCTGTGACGCCACTGTGTGCAGGTGGTGGTGGTGGTGGCCGTGGCCATGCCCGTGGTGGTGGATGAGATGCTGTGCAGCCCCCTGGTGCTCCTGGTGGTGGTGGTGCTGCTGCTGCTGCTGAGGCGGCCGACGCCGCTCCCGGTACTGCGAACCACCGTCCCAGCTCGACGTCGGGCTGCAGCCAGGGCTGCCGGTGCCAGCGGGGGCCGCGCCGGCTGGG
>NW_014012434.1:6340-16940 GCF_000611645.1 Monoraphidium neglectum
GCCACTCGCTGTAGGGGCCGCTCGGTTGGATGTAGGGCTCCGGCTGGTAAGGGCCCGCCGCCGCCTCGGCGAAGGGCGCTGCACCGCCGGCGCCAGGGCCGTGCGGCGCAGTGCGTGGGTCCACAGCCTTGCGGGGCGCCACTGCGGCGCGGTGGTGCGCAGCGCCGCGCGCAGCGTGGGCGCCGCCGTGGTGCGCGGCTGCCGCTGCACTGTGCCCGTGCCCGTGGTGGCCGGCGCCATGGTGTGCGTGCGCATCCTCCGGGTGCGGCAGCAGCCAGTTGGAGGACAGCCGCAGCCCTTTGAACAGGCCAGCGAGCGCTTCGCGCAGGAGTGGGCGCACACCCTGGCCAACGACCGGCGTGCACGCCAGAAGTGGCAGGCCGATCAGGAATGTCGGGTGCCGCGCCGCCCATGGCAACAGCAGCAGCGACACGCTCATCGACATCAACAGGGTAATCTGCATCGGCACGGAGGCGGAGGCTTGCTGGGCAGGCCGAGCGTGGAAAGGGCATGTGCATGGAGGAGGCACATGCCAGGCGGGCGCAGCGCCAGCAGCGTGCTGCGGCGGCGGCAGGCGCGCTATCCTCGCGGCCGCGTTGCGCAGCTCACCTGAGTGCTACCATCATCCCTTGATACGGGACGCACGCCATGGTGGGGCTGGCCGTGCGCTCCAGGATTGCTGGCTCGGTCGTCCCCGGCAACGCGAGCAGCCACAGATCTAGGGCTCAACCGCAGCCCAACGGGTCCAAGAGGCGTGGGGCGATTGGCCAGGCATCCGTGCTGTAGGAGCAAGGCCCCTGTGAGTCGTCTGCTGCTGCTGCCACCAGTGTGGAGACACGGCGTGCCCCTCTGGAGCAGCACCATCGCCTAAGGAGCGTGCAGGAAAAGCCTTTGCACTGCTTAGAGGTGCCAAGCTTCGACACTTGTTGCAGGGCGCCCAGTACGTTGTGTCTTGCGGGGTGTGTACGGTATGTCAGCGGGCCCTGTAAATCAGTGGCGTTTGGTACGAAGGGCTCAAGCTGTGAGATGATGGTGATTGAGCCACAGAGTTCAAGACGCCGTAATGCGACTCGCGTCCGCTCGCCGCTTGTTGAGAGCACGATGCGCACCAGGCGGGCAATCCAGGCCCACACGGGTGCTGCCCTCGCGCACGACTCGCAGACTGAATCCTTATTACAGGTAGTGCCATCACGTTGGCAGGCATAACGACACAAGCATCATTCGTTGGACACCTGCCGCCGCGTCGCCCAATCCGGCCAACGCCACCGCGCGCTACTCCCGCTGCCGCCACCAATTCCTCGGCAAGGTTTGGGCGCTGCTGACCCCGGCTCCCACTCCTCGTCGCATCCTAGTGCCGCCCCAGCGCCCTGAACCGGATTGCACGCCACCTGGGGGGTCGTGCTGGCCTCCGCCCGCTGCTGCTGCTGCTGCTGCTGCTGCTGCTGCTGCTGCCATTGCGTAGAGCCAGTTGCAAAGGCACATCTATCCAGCTCGGACATGGACACAGGCGCCGCCGCGGCCTCCCAGCAGCCACTGCCCATGCCACTGCTGTCTGCTCTGCCCTCTTGACCTGCGAGCTCCATCAAGTGCACAACATCGAGGCTGCGGAGCGAGCTTAGCACGGCCATGGGGCTCACGCCGCCGCTGTGGCTGTCCGCATCATCGGCTTCGTCGTTGCCGGCAGTGCCGCCGCTGTCCCCGTCAGCACCAGCAGCCACGCCCTCATCGCGGCCCCCGCCCCTCACGCGGCCACTGCGACGCCCGCTGCAGCCGCCGCCCTCATCACAGCCACTGCCACTGCCGCTGCCACTGCCGCTGCCGCTGCCGGGTGCGCTCTCCCGGCTGGCGCTAACGGGTGGGGATGCCGATGCCAGGGGTGTCCCAGGCGCGATGTCGCTGCCGTGCACCTCGCCAGGGGTCGGCACGCCGCCAGCGCCCTTGCTGCAGCCGACCTGCAGCGGCGTGCAAGCCCCCAAGCTACGCCGCTGCGACGCCGCCCCCGGCTGCCCCTGCAGGAGGGCCTCACCCGCTGCGCCCTGCTGCCGTTGCTCTTCGAACACAACCTCCAGAGCCAGCTCATCCGCCGCCTCAACCACCAGCTCTTCTGCGACGCGAGCCAGGCAGCCCTCTCCCCGCTTGCCGCCGGCGGCGGCAGCAACTGCGGCAGTGTCCTCGCCGTTTGCTGCGAGCCTCGGCGCATCGGCGCCACCTGCCCCGCAGGACGACTCTGCGCCGCTCGCTGCCAGTAGGTCACCCGCGGCTTGCCGGCTGCCGTCTTCGCTACCGCAAGCACCAGCATCCCGGCAGCTGCCACCAGCCTCGCCGCCGCCGATGCAATGGCGGTCGCTGGGCGGGGAAGAGCTGAGGTGGCTGGATAAGAGGTCGCAGCTGCCGGCCTCGTGCAGCAGCTCCTGTGCACGCGCGCTCCAGTCCGCCGTCAGCCGCCGCTGGAACTCCCCCACCAGCTCCTGGTCCTTGTCTGCTCGAGACGAACGGTGATCGAGGAGCGACGACGCATGACGGCGCAGGGCGCAGGGAGTCAAAAGGAAGGTGGAGTGTAGCATGATGTGAATGAGAGGGAGTCCAGTTGGCTGGTGAAGCCTCGTCACAGGCGCCCCGGCTGGACTGGCCGCCCAGCGCACGCCCCTGCATCCCAGCCGCTGGCGTCCAATCCACCAGCGAGTCCAGCCTGCCGGGCTCTCGCTCCAGCCCGCCAAGCTTCAGAGATTTGACCCGGCGCAGCGCTCGCAGAGTTCTACACCAGCCACCAGCCGCACACAAGCACCGCGTTGCATCCACGGGCGCCCACCTGAGTCCTCAAACCCGTCCTCGGGGAACAGCTCGTCCATAAGCTCCTCCACTGGCTTGTTGGCCAGCAGCTCAGCCAGCCCCACGGCGCCGCCGCCCCCCAAGCTGCCGGACCGCTGCCCCTGGTCCAGCCGGCCGCCGCCGCCCGCCACAAAGTCGCGGTCGCCGTCGCCGCCGCTGGCGCCGGCGCCGCTGCCCGTCCCGCCGCCGGCCCCGCATTTGGGCTTCTGGGCCTTCTTCTTCTTCCTCTTAGAGGCGGACCCAGGGCCCGCTGCTGCTGCCGCAGCTGCGCCAAGATCGCCGCTCCCGCCGCCGCCCCCTGCCTCTATGAAGGAGAGGAGCTCCTCCACGCTCCGGCTGTCGCTGCGCTCTGCTGCAGCCGGCGCGGCCGCAGCCGCTGGCGCCGGCGCCGGCGCCGACGTGGAAGCGCCGCCGCCGCATGTCGCGTCGGAGGGGGCCGTCCCCTTTCGCGCGACGAGCTCCTGGTCGTGTGCGCAGGTGGGGTGGGACGGGGGTCATCAGCGCTGTCATCCCGCACCTCCTGGATGACGTCTTCCGGTGATGAACAGACCGGCCGGAGCGCATGCATCATGCAGCCAGACCGGATGGCTATGCGAGAACACGGCAAGAGCGTGGCTGCACCTCTTCAGCTGTTGTGACTGCAGCCGGCACCTGCTCCGTGTCGGCACCCAAGTCCCTCAACAGCCCCACAATCCAGCCCCTTGCGCACGCCCACCTGCCGCTTCTTGGCGTACAGCCTGTTCAGCAGCCGTATGCGCGCGTCCTCCCCCACATTCCGTATGGGCTCCAGCTTCTCCTCCTCTGTAAGGTCATCCGGCAGGTTGAACGCCGCCCGTATCTCGTCAGGGCTCTTGCCCTCAATCATGCGCGCGAGCTGGCGGCTGGCGAGGTCGACCACCGGGCGCATCTTCAGCGCGTCGGCGCCAGAGGTGAGCTCGCAGAGGCGCTTGGTGTCGATGCGGACGAACTTTTCGTTGAATTGGCGCTTCTCCTGAGAGGGGCGGCCCGGCCGGTCACCATTGGAGGGTAAGAAAAGTTATGCCGATGCTGGGCGAGCCGATCATGTGGGGTCCATCAGGTGCATGCACAATGACAAGGCACCCGAGTGGCGGTAGCCCCCATGCCAGCCGCCAGCCATACCCCGGGGAGCCAACCACTGGTCTGAGCAGGCGCGCCGTTGGGCAGCTGCTGCAGCCGAGCCTGCCGCCGAGCGCGCCCCGCGCCATTCAGAAGCCGCCACGCTGTGCCCTGCTGTCAGCGCACCTTGTCCGAGCGCCCCGCCACGCTGTGGTATGTCATGTACTGCACCACCAGTTCCATGACCTCCTCATTGACCTGCACAACACGCCAACGCATGAGTGCAGGTCCTCAGATTGCGAGCACAGTGGGCACGCCACGCCATTCACTACAATGCGACCCCGTTTGCAAGTCACTTGGTCGCACAGACTGGCGGCTGCATGCTGCGACGTCTCCACTGCAGCCGTCTGCCATCATCCGCGCTGTTGTGAAGGCCGCAGATTGGCGGTCTGCTGTAAACCTCGGTGCCCGCCCGGTGCAATTCCCCAACACAGCTGATCGCACCTGCTGCGGAAGCAAAACTGGAGCGGAGGGCTCCCGTCCCGCACCCGTCCGCGATATGAGGTCAATGTACGGCGACATTTTGGCCAACTGTGAAGGCACAGGTACGGAGCAGGGCGATGAGATGCATGTCAACGCCGCCTTTCTGCGCAAGTCGCGTATTGGCGCGTCAGACGCCCAGGCCGCGACCGTCGCGTGCATGAGGAAGCTACAAGCTCAACCACTACTTGGTGTGATGCGGTCATGCTCAAGCGTTCGATACACAGGGGTAGAGCACCGATGGGCGCGGGACCGCCTAGAGAGGCAGTCCCCACCCGACACTCACCTCGTAGGCCAATCTTCGAGGTTCCCCATCAGCGACTTTGATATATAGAAAGTCAGGAGAGGCCTACGAGCGCGAAAGTCGCGTTAGGCACCGCACGCAAGCCTCCCGCCCTCTGCCCAAGCATCTGTTGCTCACCTGGCTCAAAGCTAAGGCCGTGGAGGCCGCCGGTTGCTTGGACTTGGCCTTTGGAGCCATTCTTCTCCACAAGGCCCGCAGCGATCTACGTACGTGCTGAGCTGAGGAATTCGCGGCGCTCTCCCTATACAGTCAAGCAGTGAAACATTGCAAGCTAACGGTAAGTACCGGTACATGGTGCTGCCCTGGTCGGTTGACGCCCTGCGGCACTCGCGCGGCGGCACCGGTGACGGTCCAGCAGCTTGCCCTGCTCGCCCATCACTGCATACGCTGCTGCAGCAGTGCTGAAACCTCCTGTAATGAGTTGTTCAGACACAAAATTCTCATTCAACGCAGTGTAATGTGTGCGAACGGTTGAGGCACACGCCCAAAGAAGCTGCTTCCTAGTTACTTCAGAACGGCCACATGCACTCAAGCTCATTTCCGAGCAACCCCCCTTCATCCGCGCAGCTTTGGCCAGCAGGAACCTCCCTGGTGTGTGGCACTGCACCGCTTACGCAGGCGCCAGCAGCCTCTGAGCCCCACCCCGCTCCCTCCGCCATGCGCTGCTGTGCGGTCCCGGCCTCATCCAAAAGCGCAGCAAACTCAACCAGCAGCTCGGCCACACTCTTCATGCCCCCTTCATCAGCACCCAAGTGTCTTCCATCGGCAGGACCAAGTGCCAGCTCCCCAACGGGCGCATCAGACGAGCTCACCGGCGACTGGTTGCCGCCTCTGAGAGAGGCGGCCCCGGGGCCAGGCCCCACAAACAATTGCTCCCAGCTGGCGGTAAGCGGGGCCAGGCCCAGAGGGCCGGCCGGTGTGGAAAGTGGCACAGCTTGGGCCTGTGCCTCTTTGAGTTTGCCGGCGGGGCTGCGGCTGCTGCCGCCCATGCTGGTGGGGCCGCAACTCCCACTGCTGTCGCTTGCACCATCGTTGCTGCTGCCGCCGCCCCTGCTGCCATCGCTGCATCCGGGTGCAAAGGTGTCTGCGGCGGCCGCAGGTAGTGCCGCCTTGACAGCAGGTGGCTGGAGAGCTGCGGCTATAGGAACGTCCTGGCCGCTGTTGGAGCCAGCCCTCCCAGCTGTGCAGGCACCCATTTCGTCACCGCTGCTGGCCCGGCCGTTTCCCGGCAGTCGGCCCCGCCTGCCAAGGCCCGCAACCCTGGCACGCCTCAAGCAGAGCACCCCGCGCCTGTGGGGCCTGCGGTGCTGGCCGGCCTGCTGGTGGGGACGCCAGGCACGCAGCCATCCATCAGCAGACTCTTCACTGCCGCTCGCGAGTGCCAGGAGCACCTTGGGCGGCCAAGCCCCAAACGCTTGCTGCCCCTCGGGTGGCGCGCGTGTCGCTTCGGTTGGATGTGCTCGACGTGGCTGCTGCACGCTCTTGGCACGGCCTGCCGCTGTCGCCGCTGCAAGCATCCGCGCGGCAGCGCGGTCGTCCTCGCGCTCGGCTGCAAGCTGCACTTCATCTGCCTCGCGCCGCAGCCGCGCCTCCACCGCCGCTGCCCTCTCAAGCTGCGCGACTTTGACAGAAACCAGCCGGCGCCGCTGCGGGCTGCCAGGGGCGCCTGCTGGGGGTGTAGCGCCACTGGTGGTAAATGAAGGCGAGAAGAGCCGCTGCGGCTGCAGCCCAGCACCACCAGCGGGGCGCCAAGGCGGCCCTGGCTCGACTGCAGCGGCCCGCCATGGCTGCAGCCCACCCTGGCTTAGACTGAGGGTGCGCCAAACCTTGGTGTTGTGCGGGGTGCTGCTATTGAAAGCTGCAGTGCTGCTGTTACTGGTTCCCGCCCATGCCGCTCGTGCAGGTGCAGTGCAAGGCCGGGCGCCCGTGCCTCTGCATCGCGACGGCTGCTGCTGCTGCTGCTGCTGCTGCTGCTGCTGCTGCTGCTGCTGCTGCTGCTGCTGCTGCTGCTGCTGCTGTTGCTGCTGCTGGCCACACTGCTGCCGCTGCTGCCGCCCCTGCTGCTGGCTGAATTGCAGGTGCCGCTCCAGCATCAAATCTGCCGCTTTCCTCACCTCCTCTGCTTGGCCGCTGAAAGGCTCCTGTCCCACGTACTGCACGCTTGCAGCATCCATCGCAGCCCATTCGACATTGCTGCACTGTACGCCCGCATCGTGGCGCCAAGCGCTTTGCGGCTGGAAAAGGCGTGGCTGGGCGCCGTCAAGCTCTGGCAGATGCCTGGCGTGATAACGCCAGGGGGTACTCGGGCCGAGACGGTCGAGCTTGGAGGTCAGCACCACCAGACTGGGTGGCTGCGCATTTCAGTAAGACACACGTACTGATTGATGAGAGTTACGCAGTCAATTGAATGGAAGATGGCGTGCCGATGCAGCAGTTTCTTGCTGCATCGGCCCCGCAGCGCTTGCGCTCAGCACCGGTTGATGTCAGTTGCGCATTGCGCATCGTCGCTGTGAAAACTGTCTGGTTGTACAAAAAGCATTGACACACGCAATTCAGACTATCACCTACAATGGTCGTGTCGTCTCACCTCTCGGTACGTGTCCAGCGGCGTGATGTTGCCTGGCACGCGTGCACCCGGCCCCAGCGTCACACCACGTGCCCCCATGCTGTGCCGCCCTGAAAATTTGCCACAGCGACGGGGCTCAAACTTTGCAGACAGTAATGGCCGGCAGCCCAAGTCATATTGAAGTTTGTGTGCGAGTGTCCATTGACAACTGCGGGCCCGCAACCCAACGAAGGGGTCCTTACACACCGCACCTATCTCGAGTGCCGACGAGACATCCGGCGCCATAGAAGTGTTGAAATAGATACGAGGGGACTCATCTTGCGAAGATCTGACCTGCATGTACATGCAACAGCACGCAGCCGCACGTGAGCCGCCGCTGTGGCTCGCTCTGCACAATGCTCTTACCCCGGCCGTGCTGCGCGCATGCTCACCCAGACGCTTCCATATGGGGAGGCCGCCGTGTGGCAGCAGCCAGGCGGGCTTGACAAGGGGGATCTGCGCATCCAGGTAGCAAAGCGTCCGTAAAACTTGGCAAGCGAGCAGATGCGCGCAGACACGCGCATCAGGCAACCGCTGCATGCCACAGGTCAATCTACGGTCAACCTACGCAGGGTCTGGGGGAGCAGCGGTGATCGTTGTTGGGCACAAGCTCATCTTGGTCAGGATTGCGGCCCCAATCAACCCCTTTGGCTCCACAAGGGCGGCATGCCTGCGACCTGCTGCCACACTCGAGTTGGCCTGCTCCGAGCCTTTTGCCTGGTTGTAACCAGGGACGTACGAGATGAAACCCATAATGATTAAGCTTGTGTTGCTGCAGCGTGTCGTCAGAGCACCTCTTTTTGAAAGGCTCAGCGGCCACTGCAACGCGGGTGTCTGGGCTAAAAATTGTGCGGCACCTCACCATCATACTGAATCCAGCAATAGCAACATAAAGCAAGTAGCACATGTCAGCGCAGGCGCCGTGATCACTTGATCACACTAGGAACCGCCTTATTGCAGGCGTGCAAGCGGGACCCGCCTGGATCGGTGCTGCGCAGGAGACATCTTTCAGCATTACGAGTGTTTCCGTGCTTAGCGCTGTGGCTAGTGGAGTTGGGACGCAGGCGTAGCCCCGGCGCCGCGCAGGGAGACGGGTGCGCGCGCGGGTGTCGAGATGAAGCGGCTGGACCTCTCACGTATCAGCGCGTTTGCGCGGCCAGAAGAGCACCTGACCAAGCAGACACTCCATGGCGCCATCGGTAGGATGTGGGCTTGGCAGCATGTCACTGAAGCTGTTTGGGGGGCCGCTGCATACGCACGGCGAGCAAGCAACACAGCGGGATCAGATGTCATGGAGAGAAAAGCGATGGCTGCGGCAACAGGGGATCAAGAGCATGGCGTAATTGTTGAGCTGGCGTTGCAGCCGCCCTGCCCAACAGCTCGACACACGCTGCTGGCACCCGTCGCAGTGACGCTGCTGGGCTGCACCCTGGCCTTGACTCTTTTCTGCCACGAACTCTCCTGGTTCCTGGGCGCCAAGGGGGTGGCGAAGGTGCGCAACGATCTGAAGCTGCACGCAAGCGGACGACTGTGGTCTGTGCGTGCGCACGCAGCACTGGTCGCGGCCTCACGCAACCCAGCTGCCTTCTCGGCATGGCACCCCATGCCAGCACTGGTATCAAGTAACGGGTTGCTCTTCCAGCCTGTGGCCCCCCTGAGGGTGGCTTCTTACTGGAGGTTCACTGCGCCGCACGTTGTGAATTAAAACACACGTAATTCTTGGTTCTTGCCACTCTTGTGTGCAGATGGAGGTTGACCTGCGGCGGCGTCACGACCTCAGCATCTTCGTGGACATCAGCTTCCACGCCATACCCTGCGCAGGTTGGTTGCGCTTGCAGGGTCACAGGCTTGAGGCAGTCAGGCCTTGCAGGCGGGATGGGGCCACAGCAGGCAGGTAAGGGCTGGTGAGAGCAACCTCGCCAGCCAAAGCATCCACAACTCAGGCAGCTTCAGCGCGCCGTGACCAAGATCCGCACGCACTCGCTCTCCCTCGACTCTCCGCCGTGTGGACCCCCTGCACCCGCGACGGATCTTCATATCGCCCTCTCTGTGAATCCAAACCCTCTCTTGCCCCTCTCGCCGCGCCCAGCCCTCAGTGTCGACATCATGGACGCCAGCGGCACCGCGGACAGCGACGTCAACTTTGCGGCCGGCGCTCACCTCCACAAGTTCCGCCTCGACGCCAGCGGCCGCCGCATCTCGAAGGCCGCCGAGTACGTCCAGCCCCAGACGCAGCGCGTGCTGCGGGAGGGGTCCTCCACGGTGATGAGCGTCGACATGGAGGCAGCCATGCGGCACATTGGCGACATGGAGCAGGAGATGGGCGCGCACGAGGGCTGCCGGCTGCGCGGCGACGTGACCGTGCGGCGCGTGTCGGGGCGGCTGCACTTCGCGGTGCACCAGCAGAGCCTGGCAGACATGCTGCCGCAGATGCTGAGCGGGCATGTGCTGCCGAGGGTGCGGAACATCAGTCACGCGGTGCACAGGCTGACGTTTGGGCCAAGCTTCCCCGGGCAGGTCAGCCCCCTGGACGGCACGACGCGCATCGAAGCGGCGAATGGCGGGGGCCATGCCTACAAGTACTACATAAAGGTGGGGATGCGGCTGCTGCTGGGGTTGTTGCAAGCCAAGCGTGCGGGGCGGATGAGACCTGACAGTTTGGACTGGTTGGGAGAGGTTAGACATGGCAGCTGTTTTATTTTGTGCATTTGACGGTGGCCAAGCAGGCCTTGGCAGCACATCTGCTGGCGGCGTGTTTTACTGATCCCATTCCATGCCGTTGGGCAGGCATGCTTTTTGTGTGCTTTCCATTTTGAGTCTTTTGTACCTATTGGTTCCAAGGATTGCTCCTCAAAGCACCCATGCACACGCACATTTGCCCACCTGAATTCCCTCCTCAACACACACACCCACACCCCCCCTACACACACACACACACACAGATCGTCCCCACCGAGTACACCACGCGCTTCGGCATGCTCCTGGAGACGAGCCAGTACAGCGTCACGGAGTACGCCATGCCCCTGGTCGTGCCCCGCGACAGCACCCACGCGGCCGTGCGGCGCGACCCCTTTGTGGACCTCGTCTACGACCTCAGCCCCATCGTCATGCACATTCATGAGTCGCCGCTAGGGGTGCTGCACTTTTTGGTGCGGCTGTGCGCCGTCGTCGGCGGCGCCGTGTCGGTGACGCAGCTGCTGGACCGAATTGTGCACGGCGCAGTGCGCGCCTTTGGGCTGTGGGAC
>NW_014012433.1:0-10570 GCF_000611645.1 Monoraphidium neglectum
CCCGCGGGCGGCGGCGCGGCCGCGGCCGCGGCCGCGGGCGGCGGCGGCGGGGGGCTGGCGGGGTAGAGGCTGGACCCCCTGAGGACGGCCACGGGCTGCCACTTCTGGGTGAACGCCTCGTCAGCGCGCGCGCTGAGCGGCAGCTGGACGGCCATGAAGCCGTGGGACGCGCCGCCGGCGCGCTTCGCGACGGAAAGGACCCACTCGAGCGACAAAAACTGCGGCGGCGCCCCCAGGGCGGCGGCGCGGGGAGGGGAGCAAGGGAGTCATTAGTTACAGTGCCGTCATACAAACACACACATGACGGCCACAATGCAAACGGCGGCAGCTTTTGATCCTCCGACTGCAGCAGAGCACCACCACCCAAAATATGTCGGGATTGTTGCACCAGCTGCTTTGTGATTTTCGCCCACGCCATCGAATGACCTGGGCCCGGTGACCGCAGCGCTGCCGGCCGAATGGCGGGTGGCCAGGAGCCGCGGGCGGCCCACCTGGTCCCCGTCTGGCGGCACCCTCAAGGAACTCCAGGTGGCGAGGCCGTAGCCCCGCACCTTGTTCTCCCTGCCACGGGGGACGAAATGAGCGGAACGTGACGTGAGGGCACCACCTCTTGGCAAGCAGGCAGCAGCGCTGAGCTACCGACGGAGCGATTCCCCGGAATAGGACGCCCGAAGCCGTGAAACCCTGAGTCCTGACCCCAGAGCCGTACAAAATCCCGGCAAGTGTGGAAACCCCGGGCACCCTCCACTCCAGGCGCCCTAAACCCCGGGCGCCGTAAACCCCACCTCCTGAGGGCCTCCAGCTCCCCAAAGGCCGCCTCCAGCGCCGCCTCCAGCTGGCCCCTGCCGACGCCGCGCGGCAGCAGCTCCTCCGCCACGTTGTGCAGGTACAGCAGGTCCACCTGGCGCGGGGTGACGTCACGCGGCGTCACACGCGGTTGGGCGCGGGGGCGCGACTGCAAGCGCGGCGGCAGCGGCGGCGCCGCCGGCGGGCAGGGCACTAAGGCGCAGCACACGCGCGTTGACCGCGGGCCGTGCGTTGGCTGATGCGACTGCGAGCATATGGCGAGTGCGGCGCTTTCGATGCAGGGGCGCCGCCCCACCGTTTCGAGGCGCAGGCGCTCGAGGCTGCGCTCCACCGAGGCGCGGATGCAGGCCGGGTGGATGCAGTAGTCCCCGATCTGGGGGGTTGACGTTGTGTTGTGTATGGTGTGTGTATTTGGTGTAGTGTTGTGGTGTGTTGTGTTATGTGGTGTGAATGTGTGTGTGTGTGTGTGTGTGTGTGTAAGCGTGCATGCGTGCGTGCGGGCGTGTGTGTATCTGTGTGTGTGGTCATGTGATGTGCTGAGGAAGGCGAGGCGCGGCATTGGAAGACCCTAGCCAGGCGCACGGCCCTGTGTCCCCTCTGAAAAATACAAACGTTTTCAACCCGCCTGGCCGCGGCCTCACCTCGTCAGGCTGCAAGTGCAGCACCGCCGCCGCTGCATTCTGCCCAGCCGCACTGGGTGCCGCTGCTGCTGCCGCCGCCGCCGCCGCCGCCGCCGCCGCCGCCGCCGCCGCTGTGCCACCAGCGGCACCACCGGCCGGCACCGCCGCCTTGCGCCCGAGGGTGGCGCCTCCGCCGCCACCGCCGCCGACGCCTCCCAGCCCGTTTTGGCCCAGCCCCGCCTGCTGAAGCCACCGCGCCAGCCGCCGCGCGTTTTGGCCCGCGAGCCGCGCCCCCGCCCCCGCGCCCGCCGCCGCAGGGTTCTGCGCCCCGCCGCCCGCCGCACCGCCGCCGCCCGCGCCGACTCCCGCGGCGCCGCCAGCCCCAAGCGGCGGGTCTTTCCGGAGGAAGGGCGTCGCCGCCGCGCGCCGGCGCAGGTCCGCGTCGACGTACCCCGCCTTGGTCGACACGAACAGCGCGTCGCGGGTCGCGGTGACCTGGCCGCCCCTGAAATCACCCATGCGGGCGCCGGACAGCAGCAGCGACAGCGCGCGGCCGACCGTCTGCTCTGACCGGCCGTTTCGGTAGTTGCTGGCTGCGGGGGCGGAGCGCGCAAGTCGCCACGCGACGGCGTGAGCGGCCGCAGTTGCACAGCAAAGCCGGGTGCGACACGGGCAAACAAAGCGTGCCCGGAGGCACCCTCGGGAACCCCTGGCAGCCGCAGCAAGCCTGCGCCGCGAGCACGAGCACGGCCCCAGTGCGCACCCCTCACGCGCGGTCAACCCTCGCCGCCCACGCCACAAAGTCCGAGTGGTGCCGCACAGTCCGCGGCGTGGGCCCCGCCCGCAATAGCGACGTCCGCCCACCCGTGTCAATGAGGTTCCAGCCGCGCGTCACCGAGTACACCAGCGCGCACAGCTGCGCCTCGTCGGTGGCCGCGTCTGGCGTGCCCATGTAGGTGCCCACGCCCAGGCTGCTGATCAGCAGAGTGTCCTCGCCTGCGGCCACGCCGCACGTTTCAGTGGTCGGCCGCATCACGTGCTTCAGCTCCGCCCTCGATGCGGGCAGCACCCTGCACTGACGGCCCCGGCCTGCTGCTGTGCCCCGCGGCTTCCCGGCACCGCTCCCATGGCGCCGCTGCAGTCGCTGCTCAAGGTTCGCGCTGCGCGGCGGCCCGGCGCCTTGCCTCCGGCCGCCGTGCGCCGGCAGAGCCGTCCCCGCTCTTCCCACCCACACCGCCGTCGTCCCGCCCTGGACGCTTTGCAACTGCCGCACCCTCCCCATGCAGCCCCCACTTCCATGGCTCCTCACCCTGCTTTCCCTCCATGTAATACACTGCATTGTAATGGTCCTGCGCCACCCCCTTGTCCGACTTGTCCGCCCGAAATGCGTCCCCAAAGGCCCAGGTGCCATCGGCGGTGGCATGGCCCGCGTGACGGAACGGCGCCTGCAGGCGCCGCATGGGCCAACGGCAAGAGGGGGCGCCATGCGTCGCCATGCGGCCGCCATGCGGGGGTCGTGGGAGGCGCATGGCGGCCTGCAGCCGATGCCTCGCTGGGGGGCGCGGTGCCATGCGGCTGGCTGCATGGCGCTCATGCGCAGCCGGCGCGGCGGCCCGCTGTCCATCAAAGCCTTGCAGGCTTCGCATGCGGCGCTTCGCTCGCATGCTCACCTGCCCGGCAGTGCCCGTTGCTGCGCACGGCGCGACGTTGCAGCTGATCGGGCAGACGCGCCTCATGACGTACGGATTGGTGAGGCACTGGTTGCTGCTGGCGTCAGCCTCGCAGGACTCCCGGCGGTCGCGGCACGCCGCCAAGCGCGCATCCGGCGCGTCGGTCCCCTCATTCCAGCCTATGAACGCAGCCGACCGCTCGCGAGGGTCCAACGCGGCCGAAAGGCCGGCCAGGGCTAGCAACACCAGCGTCCACCGGGTCATCAGCGGGGTGGACTGGCGAATAGCGCCATCCATTACAGATCACCCTCACCGCCCGGCGGGTGGCTTGTGCTCAAATGAACGAAATCAGCCGCATATGCTTTTATTCAAATCTGTGCTCGTTGGTCACACCTTTGCAGGGACTTACTCACTGTCAGGACTCGCTGTCCTCTGCCCCGAGGTGCATACTTGATGCTTGCTTTGCAGCTGGCCACGCTACATGATTTGATTGTGGGGCGTCATCGCAAGTGGACACAGCAGAGCAGCAAAGCATGCCGTCTCACCCGCTTTTTCTGCAAGAGGCACTGGGTGGCACTGGGTGGTGTTTGGGAACGTTGGCTGTGCCATGGTAAAACATGATGAATGTACTTCAGGCACCCCCTTATCGTACCCAAAAGTTTACAACACTCATACCGGCCATTGGAGAGAGTATGAGCGAACCTGTACTACCTGCAAACGTCAAACACACCCTGATTGCGCCGCCCCCCAGCCCCCGCCAGCCTGTACGTCGCACCCCTCCCCCCCCTTAACAACGGCTGGAAAGGTTGTATAATAGAGCGTATCAGCCACGCATCATCGTGTTTGTGTGTGTGTGTGTGTTTGTGTGTGTGTGTGGGGGGGGGTGTTCGCGTGTGTGTGGGTCTGCGGCAGGCGCCCAAGGCGGCTGATACAGGGGATGAGCGGCCAACTGCGCCGAGATAGATAACTATAGCAATCTTCTCAAGCAATTCAGGGGCGCTGGACGCCCGGTTACGGGGCTGCCCGCGAACTTAGCTCGCGGGCTCCGCGGGGCCAACCTCTTGCGCGTGCTCGTGCGCCTGCTAGATGCGATGGAACACCCGGCGTCCTCCGCAATCAATTTCATTAATTGATTTTGTATAACTTGAGCCGTTTACACACCCCACAAGACGCCCCCGTGGGCTACGACGTATTGCTGCAAATTGCTGGGCATTGCGGGAACGGCACATCCAGCTCCCCGCGCGTGCGTGAATGCGCTGAAACATACAAATTACCTCATGAAGCGTCTAGGTGGGTGTCCCCGGGCAAACGGCCACTTTGTTGGCAGCACTGCCACAGAGTTACTGACTGCACCTGCCACTGCACCACAGCAGCGGTATTGCCACAGCACAGGGGCGCGTGGCGCCGAAGCAACGGCAGCCATGCAGACAGGCAGGTACATAGCTAGCGTACTAGCTTTCCTTCTGTGGTCGCGGGATATTTGATCCTGCGATCAAATCGAGGACTGGGGAGCGCTCCAAGTGCAGCAACTGCCCAGGTGCGGGGTGGTTGCTTTGTAGGGGGGGGTGGTTGAGGGGGCAGGCACGGGCAGCTTTTCAACATGCGCGTCTGTGCACGCTGGCGGGCGGCGCACATGCTCCTCACCACCCCTTCCACCCTGCCACCCACCGCCAGTTATCCCCAACCAACACAACCTCCCTCACCCCCACCCCTCAACGCGGGGCTATGAGCCAGCCTTACATACAATCCCAGCGAGGTCGGGAGCGGCGTTGGCAAGCTGCACCAGCCGCGGCCGACAAGGAGGGTGGAGGCGGCAGCAGCGGCGGCGCAGTCGGCAGTCGTGCGTCTGCCATGGGCCCGGGCGGCGGCGGCGCAGTGGCAACGGCAGCGCTCGCCGGCCCGTGGCGCAGCTGCCAGGCTCGTGAGCAGCTCAAACAGTAGCAGCAGGGGGAGATGCTGGCCAGGCCTGCCTAAATATCCTTAGATATGGGGCCTATGACCACGCTATACTGGAGCAGCTGCCGGCATTTGTGCAGGCGCGGTGAGGCTGTTAGGCACGGCGCGGTGGGCCGTATGACTGGAGGTCAGGCTTTGGGGCGGGGGCATCAAGACTATTGCTGGGGAAGGGGCGGCGGGGATATCATGTGGGGCAACATGTTGACGACCGGAGGCCGGCTTACCCCCCCCCCCCTCTCGCCCTCCCTCTCCCCACCCGCACCCCACAAGGTGGGGCTTCTCAGAAGGCTATGCATGCCTTCGTGTGAATCAGTAAGGATGGCTCGGCGCTGGCACGATCCCTGGTCCCGTATAGCATCGCGGATGACAACGTGTCGCCAACGCCCCGTTGCACACGCAGCTCGCGGCGGCCACGCCCGTGCCACTGCAACCGCCCCCATTGCTGGCGCTTGCCCGGCAAGGGGCCCTGCCGCCAGCAGCTGCAGCAAATGCAGCAGTGCAGGGATGGAGGCAGCAGCAGCAGCAGCAGCAGCAGCAGCAGCAGCAGCAGCATCAGCAGCAGCATCAGCATCAGCAGCAGCAGCTACAGCAGCGGCAGCGGCAGCAGCAGCGGCAGCGGCAGCAGCAGCAGGAGCAAGGGGAGGACAAGCAGCAGCAGCAGCCACAGCAGCAGCAGGGGGAGGAGGAGCAGCAGCGGCAGCAGCGACGGCGGCAGCAGCAGCAGCAGCAGCAGCAGCAGCAGCAGCAGCAGCAGCAGGAGCAGCAGCAGTGGCAGCAGCGGGGGCAGCAGCTGCAAAATAAGCTGCTGTAGCAGCAGCAGCTGCAGGAGCAGCAGGTGGACGCGCCAGCCGCAACAGGTGGCAGCCAGCAGCCCGCACCAGCCAGCATGATGGCACCCTTGTTGGCTCCACCCGCGGCGCACTGCGCCGCGCCTGCACCGGCATCAGCCAGGCTGATGACGAAGGAGCTGCTGCGCGAGGAGGCGGCGCGCGTCTGGGCAGGGAGCACCTGACAAGCGCCCCAAACCATTATGTGCACTCCCCACAACTTTGAGTAGTAATCACGCCGTGCATGCACACTATCCTTTCTCAACATCTATCTTTTCCATTGACCTTCCTGTGACTATCTAGTGTGTACTTTGGCGCCTGCGGTGCCAACTGACACAACCACCTTGCCTGGGCGCCGCAGGCGCCCAGAGGCAGCGGCGGGCGCCGAAGGCGCCCGCAACACATTTTTTCCCCTTCCCCCCTTCCTTTTCCAGACCCACACGCGCGCGCATGCGCGCGCGTCAGACCCACATATACCGAACCTAGCCCGTATGTGTGTGTGTGTGTGTGTGTGTGTGTGAGTGTGTGTGTGTGTGTGTGTGTGTGTGTCATTCGAACGTGATGTCAGCGACAACCACGACACCAACCAGCAAAACCAGCGTGTAGACGACTGCGGCGGATGCAGATAGAGAAGAGAATTGCTAACTCAACAATAACGCGTGCTGTACAACATGTGTTGATGGTAATAGAAGAACTGCCAGTTTCTTTCCTTTGCACACCTCCCCCTTCAAAACAATTTCAGTGAGGCATCAGCAGTGACCTCTGCGTGTGGTAGTGGTTGGGGTTTCACCCTGCGCATGCATTTATTTGTGGCACTGACACCCACAGGCAGCGTAGCATTTGAGGAGTTTTTTTTGCATTTTTTAGCACCAGCCTCCCAAGGACAGTGTTTCAGCTGTGAACTGCTGTGACGCGTGTGGACCCAACAACAGCCTCCCAGATTAAAACATCAAAATGAACCCTCGTCCTTGATGACAAACCTTGTGGTAACATTAACACAGGTGAAGGCACTGCATTTTCCGAAGGTTAGCACAGTGGCTAGGCGCGTGCTGTTCGCACCACTTTCCAAGGGGGGCTTGTCTGGCGGGGCGGTTTGGTTGCAACAAGCCGCCGCAGCTTTGCCGCGGCTTTGTCGCGGCGATCGCATTTTTTTGCTTTCGGCCTCTTTTAAATAATCACGAGCGGCAGCTATAGTAGCAGCCTCGCCTGCACTGGGGTTGGCCTGTCAGCCACCGACCTGCCACTGCTGTGGGTGTGGGACGGTGGCCTGCCGGGCCACGGCTCGATTACTACCCAGTCGACGGGTTCCGCCACAGCCCCCTCGCCCACAAACGGGCCCTGTAACGGGCCCTGTAACAAACGGGCCCTGTAACAAACGGGCCCTGGTGAGCTCTTTAAGCTCGCCAAGCTCACGAGTAACGCAACATCAGACGGGTCGCGCAGGGTCGCTCGTTGTTGATGAGCAAAGCCACCTTCGCGTCGACGTGGTCTGGACCTCCTGTCGCAGCGCATGCCTCTCAACTGCTCTGCGCTTCGAAGTGCAGTCATACGCCAAATAAAGCTCATAGATCATAGTAAAGGGAACCCCCGTGGCGTGCAGCGCGAGTCTCATCGACCAACATTTCGTCACTCGCAGCAGTGCGGCTGTGGTCTTCCGCCACGCCCAGCATGCGGTGCAGGCTCGCTTCTATTGCGGTGGTACTGCTGCTGGCCAGCATGCTGAGCGGGGCGCTGGGCGTCAGGTGCGCATGCAGCTCGGGGGCAACGGCAAGGAGGAGGGCTGGTCCTTGTGACAGGAGCTGTGCAGCCCCAGGCCACAGATGGCGCGCAAGTGGCAGACAAGCAGGTCGCATTGCTGTACAGCAGCAGCTCCAGGAGCTTGGAAGCCTTCCCGTTGATGTCAACGCAACGTTTGGTGACGCCCAGCCACGCGCTACTAGTTGCTGGCGTTCCAGCCGGCTGGAAAAACCACAATGCAAAGGCCTGCATGCCTCCAATTGAGCTGCTTCAAAGCCAATGCATGCACGGCCCGCAAACTACTCCTTGCCGGTGGCAGTCCCAGAGGTCCACCTCCTGCTGTCTGCTGCTGTACTACGCACCGCATGCCCGCAAGCGCTTGATCACTCCCGTACTGACGCTTACCGCTGACCTTGCTTTGCCTGGGCCATTCCGCGCAGCCCTCAAGCAACCCCCAAAAAGCCGAAGCTGGGGATAGTGAGTGCTGCCTGGGGGCCTGGCAATCCCCTGGGTGCATGGCTGGGTTGTATATTGGATGCGGTCAAGCACGGCCCTGATGGCGTGGAAACAAAAACAAGGAAAATGCCCACCCGCCCCCTGCCCGCCCTCCTTGAGTCTGGCATTTGGGACGCCAGAACCCTGCAAAAAACAAGCAACGATTCGCCGCTGCGTGTTTCTTCACGCAGTGCGCGCCGATCAAGACGTTCCCTCGGTGCTCCAAGGCCGGCCCAGCTTTCATGGACCAGCTATGCAGCGAGCTGCTGGCACCCGCCAACGCAACGGTTGACAGCAAGGTTCGCGCATGAACGTGTGGCACATAGCATGGGCCCATGCGTGTGTGTGGCGATCCTGCGCGTTGCCAGGTGGCTGGTGTACGTGGTTGCTGTCACACAGCAGGCGGCAACAACACGTGTAGTGCATGGTTGCTGCGTTTGTGAATCCATCAGCAGCTCGCAGCAATCTACACGCAAACGACATCCAGTTGCAGCAGTCTACTCCCCTGTGTTGGCAGCAGCGGCCGCTCTTGAGAATCGTGCTTTTCTCGCACCACCTCTGTCACCACGCACCCTCACGTTGGTTGCACCACTCCCCACTCCCGCAGGACCCCACCATACTGCACTACGGCTGCGGCGTGGCCACCGCCGCCCAGGTCAACAAGGTGTCCAGCGACCTGGCAGCCCTCGAGCCCAGGGTCAGCGCTGCCGCCGCCCAGGCCAGCTCTGCACAGGCCACTCTTGGCAACCAGACTGTGGCGCTGCGTGCTGAGGTCGACGCACTCCGTGCGGCGGTCGCGGCGCTGACCGCCCAACTTCAGGAGCTGAGGGCTAATGTCAGCAACGCCGCCAACACAGCCGTTGTCGCCCAGCAGTTTGCTGCCCTTGCAGCAACGGACACGCGCACAGCCCAGAATATAGCAGCGCTCAACACCACCCTGGCAGCCATCGATTTGAGCGTCTACGCAAAAACTGCAGACCTGGCCAGCCTCAATGCGAACACATTGGGCGGTGTCCCTGCGACGCAATTTGTGCGCTCAAGGGTGGTGCTCTACCGAGAGTCCGATACAGTCAGGAACGGAAATCTTGGCGGCCGGTCAGGCGCTGACGCCCTGTGCAGCGCCTCGGTTTTGAGGCCCGCCGGGCTTGTGCGGGTGCGTGCTTTCCTGTCAATGTCTCCAACCGACCAGATTTCTGCGTTCCCCGCCTTGTACAAGGTTCCCACCGGCCTGCCCATCGAGTCAGCGAGCGGTGCCGTCCTGGCCAGCAACTTCACGACCCTGCTGGGGGGTGTCCTGCAGCAGACTTTGGTCCAGGCGGGCGTGTTCAATGATTTGGACCAATGGTGGTCGGGCACTGATGTTTCCGGCAATTTTGTCGGCCCCGCCTGCGGGGGGTTCACCTCATCCAGCAATGTAGTTGGTGGTAATGTTGGGTTGACAATTTCATCCCTGAGCAGTTGGATAAATGTTGGCCCCATCATCTGCTCGCTCACCAAGTTCTTTGTGTGCATCGCTTTCTGATGCCGCACGGCCCCCAGGCTACAAGTGCAGCCTGCTTCGTACTCTTGTGGCGGGAGTGTGCGCTCGCGCCCACCACCCTGGTGCGTGTTCGAGGTGCTTTGCCCTCGTTGTCGCGTAGAATTAGGGCTGGAATTGTTACAAGACCCCGCGGTCGCCCGCTCCTGGAGCCATCCAGGCTCATGGGATGTGACTTCGTAGCATCAGCATCATGTGACTGGGATTCAAGTGGCCACCGTTCGCCGTTGAAAGCAGGCGTGCACGAAGGCCCAAAGTGTGTGCTGGCCTGCACTGCACACACAGGCGTGCATGCGGGCATGCACAGGCAAATCCGCGTGCAAGGGTGCGAAGCGCGGCCAGCAGGTCTGCGTGGGCAGGGCAATCGAGCAGAAAATGTTCAGCCGGTTCATCAAGGTCCAGGCCGTCGGAAGGGGGGGAATGGGTGGGAGTGTATGTTCTAATGCAGGGCTGGCGCATGCGAGGTGGGAAGCCGGCCTGAAGCACCCCATCATCGCCAGCTGCAAAGCAAGCCTCACACTCCGCGCAAGCACCCACACCCTGCTGGACGGCCCGTGCAGCCCGGTTTGCTAGCACACGGTCCCAGGCATGCAAAAGTCCCACCCTCCCACCCTGCTGGTGCACACCCGCCATCGCTGGTGGGCCCTGGTATAGGGTGTTGTGCGCCGCCTCGGCCACGAAAAAGGCGCCCGAGGCGCCCCCCTTGGATGCCAACCAATCCAGCGCATGCGCCGCTCCAGGTGCGACGCGCTCGCGCCGGTTGCATAAAGTACAAACACGCACGCACGCACGCACGCACGCACGCACGCACGCACGCACTCTCGCACGCGCGCGCGCGCGCGCGCACACACACACACACACACACACACACACACACACACACACACACACACACACACACACACACACACACACACACAC
>NW_014012433.1:11009-15205 GCF_000611645.1 Monoraphidium neglectum
CACACACACACACACACACACACACACACACACACACACACACACACACACACACACACACACACACACTCACACACACACACACACACACGCGCGCGCGCGCACACGCAAAAAGACGCAATTGAGCACATAGCTAATTGACGATCGAGGGAGCAAGGTTCACCTCACCCTGCAGGTACTGTATGTGACTCACCAGCTCAGTGTGTAAGAACCGCAACACCGCACCCACATGTGTGAGATTGCCACTGAGAGCTTGTATCTCACAGCACATTGTGCACGTGCCACGATAAGCACCCTTCTCAACTGTTCATACGGTATAGTTTCTGCCCACCTCCGCGGCCCTGGTGATCTCCGCGATCCGGAAGCTCAGAATTAAGAGCCTTCATTGCAGTTTGAAGGGGATAAGTACAAGGTACCGCATCATCAGTCACCAAACAAACCCGGCTCATGCCGCCCGCCAACACACCCGCCCTTCCAGCGTCGTCGTCGCCGCCGCCGAAAGCAGGGCCTACAGCAACCCGCTGGGCGTGCACTCGCTGGTCTGGTGCGGCGAGTGGGACGAGGCGGCGGCAAGAAGGGCGGCGGTGGGGTCGGCGGCGGCTGGATTCAATCTCGTGGAGATCCCCGCGTTTGACGCCGCCAGGTGATGAGATGCGAGGTTGCCAGGCTCATGCCTGCCAGCGTGTGACCCCACCACCCCCGCTGCCTGGGCCAGGACTGGCACCGCTACTTAACTCACGGTTGTGCCGCCCCGGCCCGCAGGCTGGACGGACGGATGACGAGGCGTGTGCTGGAGGAGCACGGGCTCGCGGCCGCGACCAGCCTGGGGCTGACGCTGGACTCTGACATATCCAGCGAAGATAAAGAGGTCAGCTGGCTGGCCGCTTGCTCTTGTTGAAATGACGTCGATGACGACATAGATGACTGCTTGCGGGTCCAGCAAATCGGCCCGCCCGTCGCCCGCTCTGCTTGCCGCGCGCATGGTTTGACCGAGCGTTTGACCGGGCCCCGCTCACGGGGTGCGGGCCGCCGGCGGGGCCCGCGTGCCGCCAGGGATGCTGCGATGCTTGGGGGGTGCCAGGGGTGGGGAGGCGAATGAAATGCGGCGTGAAGCACCCCCGCCGCGGCCGGCTTCGGCGGTAGGTGGTCGCTCGCGGCGTGGCGGCGCTGGAGGACGCCCTGCGTTTCAGCGCGGACGCGGGGGCGCGGCACATGTGCGGCATCCTGTACTCGGCCCTGGCAAAGTGAGGGGGGGCGCCGCTCAAAGGCAGAGCTCGCTGCCGTCTCCCACGCCCCCGCAAGACCGTACAGCCGTCAATTACGCACGTTGCGTCGCGCCGCAGCGGGCGGGCCGAGGGAGAATGCAGAGGTTGCAATCGAACCTCGATCTTGAAGGTGCAGCAACAAAGGTGATCCCAACCCACCGGACGAGTGCGCGCGCCGCGCGGCATATACCACGCGCGCAGGTACCCCGGCCCGCCGACCGCCGCCGGCCGCGCCAACGCCGCCGCCGCGCTGCGTGGCCTGGCGTCCAAGGCGTCAGACCTGGGGGTGGCGCTGTGCCTGGAGGTGGTCAACCGCTACGAGACCAACCTGCTCAACACGGCCGCGCAGGCGGCCGCGTTCGTGGACGAGGTGCGCCGGCTGATTAGGTTGCGCCGGGGCCGGCGGCGGCGGGGGCGGCCGGGGACCTCCCATAGGCGCGGGCCCGGGCGCTAGTTTGTTGGTTTGTCGCAGCGCTCAATCGAAGTGGACGCGACCGTCAGCGAGGCCTCCAAATACGGCGCCCTCGGTCCCGCCTCCGTCCCACTCTTGTGCCGAGCGATGCTGCTCGTGTGGCTCCCTTGTCCCGCTGCTTCTTCTGTTGCCCCCTGATCCTGCCGCTGCTTCGATTGCCCCTCCCTTGATTCTGGCTGACCCCAGGTCGACCACCCCAACGTATTCATCCACCTGGACACGTACCACATGCACATCGAGGAGGTCTCCATGGGCGCGGCGGTACAGGCGGCGGGCAGCAGGCTGCGGTACATTCACATGGGGGAGTCGCACCGCGGCTACCTCGGGACTGGCTCAGTCGACTTCCAAGGTGGGGGACCGGGTGGAGGCGGGGCGGGTCTGTTGTACGAGTGCAGGTGCAATGATGTGTGCTTCTGCGGATTGTGTACATGAGGGCGGGCGGGGTTGTCGCGCGTGAGAGGTGGGCGGGTGCGTGAGCGGCTGGTTGACTGGGATGTGCGCACTAATAGTGAGGGCAGGGCGATAGGCACGCAGTGTGGTGAGTGCACAACGAGCACCCCTGCAGCACTCCGCGCGATGTGTCCCCCTGCAGCAGCGTCCACCGGTATGCCCCTGCTCGCGCGGGACGACTCCAACTGCTGCACCCCCACCCGCAGGGCTGTTTGAGGCCCTGGCGGCCGCGGGCTACGCGGGGCCCATCACCTTTGAGTCCTTTTCCAGCGCCGTCGTCTCGGAGCAGCTCAGCAACACGCTGTGAGCACCGGGACCGGCCGCTGATCGAAACAGCCCTGAACGGCCCGCACGTCCACACGTATGCACTTGCATGACGCGATCTGGACTGGTCAATCAATTCTTCTATCTAGAATTGCTTTTTGATTTTGAAACCACCGCTTTGCAGCGCGCCCTAAGTTCGAGGCACACGTGTCACCAGTGCAGCGCGTGCTCGCTCCATCCTCGACCCAGGTGTGTGTGGCGCGACCTCTGGTCAGACTCCTCAGCCCTGGCCGCCCACGCGCGGGATTTCGTCGATGCCTCCTGGCGCGCGGCGCTGGTGGGCGCCGGCGGCTACCGGGGGGCGGGGCGGCGGGGGGCCCGCGGCAGCTGACCGCCGGCGGAGGTGCGGCGGCGGCGGCGGCGGCGGCGGCAGGAGGGGGCTTGCCATGTGCCTGCCCTCTGTGGTAGTGGTCGGGGTTTTACCCTGCGTATGCATTCGTGGCGCCAGCACTCACAGGCGAAATAGCGTTTAAGGCATTAGTCCGAGCCACTCGATGACAGTATTCACAGCTTTTCTACATGTTGTGATGTGTGTGGACCCTCAACAGCCTCCCATATCAATTCAAAGCCTCCTCCTGCATGACATACCGTCTGTAATACTGTATGAACACAGGTGGAGGCACTGCACGTTCCGTAAGTTAGCACGGTGGCTAGGCGCGCGGGGTTAGCACCACATTTGGGGGTGTGTGGGTGTTCGGCAGGGCGCTTTCGTTGGCTGCAGAAAATCGCTGTTGGCTGCAGAAAACCGCCGCGGCTTTGCTACGTCAAGCGTTCTTGATTCCTTTCCACCGCTGTCAACATCATTTCACCATCGCCCGCGTTGGCCAGTCGGCTATAGCAGCGCGGCCTCCCCTCCACTGAAGGTGGCCGGCCTGTCTGGACCCGGTCATGCTCTTCAGCTGGCAGTGACCCCACGTGTTTCGAATCAACAATTCTAAAATATTCAACAATTCTAAAACGTTATGCAGAGTTTCACCACTGAACAGGTGCCTGCAGCGCACATGTGTGTACATTTGTCTGCAAACGCCACATCCGTGCGTTGCCCGTATGCCCTCCGTGCGCCCGTGCCTGGCGCTTGCTTTGCACCGGTGTGATGTTTGCGACAGCACACATCCACATGGATGTGTGCCCCCACACCAGTCCGTTGCCCAGCCCGGCATGTCATGATTACAAATACCTGCCACAAGGCTTGCTTTTGCTTGTTGCACCATGCTGGAAATTGCTCTTGGCTGTGATCATGCGTTTGGGGCGGCCTGCAGTAAACACCGGTGCTGTACAGCCCTCTTGTGAGGGCAGACCCATTGTTGCTGCCTTGCGCCAAACGCGTCGCGCGCTTGATGCTAGAATTTGTGAGAGCTGTGCGTACAGTCCAAGAGCGGCGCAGACACCAGTGTGTCATGTGCGCAGCACACTCAGTTGTCGTGCCATGATTTGGCACACGCAATGCAGTGAAGTCAGCGGGTTAGGAAAGGTATGTGAGCGAAAGCAAAGCGTTACTAGGTTGACTTTCGCAGCAGACATCCCCTGCTGCTCTCAACGCAGCCCTTGCAACTGTGCGCACAGGCAGACACATGTATCCAGGGACATGCAACCCCCCAAAACACACTCACACACACACATGTGCGCGCGTGGCACACACACACACACACACACACACACACACACACACACACACACACACACAC
>NW_014012433.1:15627-16818 GCF_000611645.1 Monoraphidium neglectum
CACACACACACACACACACACACACACACACACACACACACACACACACACACACACACACACACACACACACACACACACACACACGGGCCTGTTTGTGCGCGTACAGCGCAGCAGTAGGCCGCCGATGGTAGCATTGGATCTGCGCATGCCGCAGCATTTGCTGTGTTTACTCCAAGAAGCGGCGCGCTGCATGCGCGTGCACCGGGGGTGGCGGCGCAGGCAAGGGCGGGCGTCCGGGCTGCGAGGCCTTTGAAAATGGCGTATGCAGAGGCCTGAAGCATGTGGTGACGGATGCGGACCGCGGGATGAAGCACGCGTGCGGGCCTACAGACGGAGGCTGGTGAAAGGATGGAGGCGCGACGCGGCGGCGGCTGAGTGCGCAGGTATGAGCACACCGGCGCACAGCGGGCCGCAGTCGGGTCAGAGCACCGATCGCTGCTCAGTGGTTTGACACACAAGTCGAGAGACGGCGCCAGAGTGTCGTGGGTGGGGAGCGCAGGTGACGAAAGACGTTCACAGGGGCAAGTTGCCACCGACAGCTCAGACCCCTGGCAAGCACCGCGACACCCAAAACACACGCAGCCAGGCCTGCACGCCCACGAAACCCGCTGTGGTGAAGGCTGTCATCCGATTGCGCCATCATGTGCGGTCAGCTGATTGCGCCATCAAGTGCTGTCAGCTGATTGCGCCATCAAGTGCGGTACGCTGATTGCGCCATCAAGTGCTGTCAGCTGATTGCGCCATCAAGTGCGGTACGCTGATTGCGCCATCAAGTGCTGTCAGCTGATTGCGCCATCATGTGCGGTCAGCTGATTGCGCCATCAAGTGCTGTCAGCTGATTGCGCCATCAAGTGCGGTCAGCTGATTGCGCCATCTACCCTGGCCAAGTGCACTTCAAACCAAACAACACGAGAGCAGCCGCAAAAACGAGGCCGAGCGCTGGGGAGCAGAACAGATCTAGGGCAGCCGCCGCGTCCCCGTGCACGGCGCCGCGGGCGCGCCGGGAGGCGCGGCGGATCGGAGCGTTTGCTGCAACGGGGTGCTTGACGGCGACGACCCACAAACGGCTGGAGGCCTGACGCGCCCCGGCCATCACCCCCGCGCGGACACCTCTTCCTTCTGCTCCCCCGCCACCGCGGCCGCGGGCGCTGCCGCCGCCGCTGCCTCGCGCCCCGCCTCGGCAGGCGG
>NW_014012432.1:0-9555 GCF_000611645.1 Monoraphidium neglectum
GGAGCCGGCGCCGGCGGCGTCCTGGCGGCGCTTCTGAGCCCTGGGGTTGTCGGTCGAGTGACGGGGGTGGGCCGTGGAGGGAAGGGCGGGCGGATCGTGAATGGGCCCTTCTGAGGGCAAAGTATGCCAGGCGCAGCAAGCAGCTTGAATGATTTGAAATCTTTCATCAGATCCTGGTCAGTGTCAGGATTGTATGACGCAAGAGAGCGCAAGGCAAGCAGGCCCCCGCGGCTCGTGGCCTTCGCTGTGCAAACGCGCAAGCCCGGAAGCGTCGCGCTGCCGTGCGCCCGACGCCCGCGACGACGCTTGCCCGCAAGCGCCCAACCTGGCAAGCTGCCGCTGCGCCGAGTCCGCGGCGGCACCCGCGCCCATCGCGGCGAGCGCCTGGGATATCTGGGCCCGCCACGGCGCAAGGTGGTCCGCGGGCAGCCGCAGCAGGCGCGCGAGCGCGGCGCGCAGCGCGGCGCCCTTGCTCGCCGCGACTCCGTCTTGGCCGTCGCCGGGCGAGGGCGCCCTGACGTCACCCTGACATCAGCGTATCCGGCGTTTGGGGCGCGGTCGTGTGGACCGCAGGGGGGAGGGGGAATTGTGAAAGGGGGGCCAAGTAGGAATGGTGGAGGGCGCGCCCTCAAACATGGCAAGCGTGGCCGGTCGTGTTTGGTGCGCACGGCTTGCATGCATAATGTGTGCCCTGCAGAACGCCTTGAGTCGCGCCGGCTCCCTGTGCGCACGTACGAAGGCGTGTGCCCGCCCTAGATTTTTGCCCCCACCCACCTTGCTCGCAAGCGCCAGGAGAGGCACGAGCGCCGGCTGCAGGAGTGCCGCCCGCCGCTGCGCCAGCGACGCGAGCGCGCCGACCGCCCCGATGAGCACGGGGCCGGGCAGCTGCGGCGCCGAGGGCGCGGCCACCAGTTCGGCCAGCTTCGCCACGGCTTCCCGCGCCGCCTGGGTGATGGCAGGCGCGTCCGGCAGCGTCCTCATGGGTGGGCCGTACTGACCCGGGACTACATGGGCGCAGAAAGGGGGGGGCAGGTGGGCATTGTTGACATCAGCCTAGGGGGTGGCGGTAGGGAAGGCCCCCAAGGCGGGCCATTTGGGGGTGCAGAAGGCAGTGCTGCTTGCAGGAGCTGCGCTAAGCGCCCTTGGCGCATGTGTTGACATTGGCAGGCGTGCGCAGGTGTGGAGGTGATGGAGCCGAGGCCTTGGATCTCATACGGCATGCACTGCAGCAGGGTTGAGATTTGTGTGTTGTCTCAGGCCGATCCGGGTTCCATGAAACCCGCCCGCTTGCGTTGTGCTGTCGCTGCGGCAGCAGCTGCGCCCCTCGCCCGGCCCATGCGCCCCGCGGCCTCCCCGCCCGCTGTGGCTTCACGAGTTGCATCGCGCCGCGGACGCACCCCGCGCTGCCGTTTTGCTTCGGCGCAGGGATTGCACATAACACTATGGGCTTGCCCCGCCCTGCCACCCCCGCGGCGGTGGCGCCAGCCGCAAGGTGGCCCTCAGAGGCTGTTGCATTGAATGCCGTGTGGTTACAGTGGACAACCTCACACCAGCTACTATGTCGGTCCTGCTCTGCCCATCGCGCCCCCACTTCAGCGAATGTTGTCCGCAAAGTCCGCCCTTGCAGCTTTCGGCAGCATGATGCCGCAGCGCTGCGCGCACCGGACCCGCCCCGCCGCCGCGCAGTCAGTGCGGAGCAAGCACACCCGGCGGTCGCGCGCCCGCGCCGCAGCGCACACCGCCAGACGCGCGCCGCGCGCCGCGACCCACCTGGCACGACCAGCGGCGCCAGCTCTGACGTCAGCAGCAGTGCGGACGACTCACACAGCTTGATCCCCGCGAGGCGCGCCGCCACAGACCCTGGGGCCGCGCCAGAGGCGTGCGGCCCCGCGGCGCCGGGCGGGGCGCCGCCCGCCAGCTTGGTGGCGCGCGCCAGCAGGTCGAGCGCCGCGGCCCACGTGCTATCGGCGTCGGCGCCGGCCTGTCATGGGATGGCAATCAGGAGCATCCGCTGGAACGCGGGACACTATCACAGAACCAGTGTGTGGGCCAGCATCAACTCTTCACTACAAGACATGCGATGCCATGACACTTGCAACACATGCACAGCCGGCTTCACAGCTTGCTGAGTTAACGGCTGTTGTTGACGCCGGACGCAGGAAATTGAGAAACTGAAGCTGACGCGGGCGCATGTGATGACCGTGCCTCAGTGCCTCAGCAATGTTGGTGCGACCCTGGCTCAAGACCGCAGTAACCCGGCCCCATTGGCGGCCCGCCGCAGCCGTCCTTCCGCACCAGCTGCGCCGCGTGCATGGCCAGGGACAGCCGCAGCACTGGGTGGCAGGCCACCGCTGCCAGCTGCAGGACCGAGGCGTTGTCATCCGCCGCGAGCCCTCCCAGCGCCTGCGCGGCGCCGGTCAGCACCGGGAGGCTCGGGCGCGCCGCGGCGGCGGCGCCGGCAAAGTCGGCGAGCCAGCGGCGGACGGAGGGGTGGGGGTCCACCTGCAAGGGGGCCGGGGCGCCAGCGGGGCAGGGTGCTCGCGCATCCGACCGGTGCAGAACCCAGCATCCATGGCCGCGTGTCACCAAAACGCCGCCAGTTGAGGCGACTAAGACACCGGGCGTCACTGCCAGATGCCGCAGCACGCGCGACCGAGGCAGCCATGTCGCGTCGGCGCGGCTGCGCTGGTGGTGCAGCCCACCTGGAAAAGCGCGAGCTCGTCGATGAAGGTGTCGAGCAGCTGCGGCTCGCGCTGCAGCAGCAGCTCCCGCAGCCGCTGCAGCTGCGCCAGCTGGCATGCCATGAGAGTGCGCGCGGCGCGCACGCAGGGGGGAGCACGGCCAGGCGCGACTAGTTGCGGCGGGCGACGCACTGTATTGTCTCAACTGCATTGCCGCACCACGCCGACAACACGCTTGGTTGCGGCGGCTGCCACAACCTAACGCTTTGCAAATTTTACAATGCACATACATACAGGTATGGCCCTCTCTGCAAAGACTGCACATGCAGTAACCACACTGCCAGATCCCACACCTTGCTTGCTGGTTCCGAGGAGAGCTTGGCATTGTTCAACACCCGCACAACGTCCTCCACCACGGACATTCTTGCTTGGCTGCTCTGCAAGGCGGCAGGCAGCACCCTAGATCAACTGGTCATTTTCGGTATGTGATCTGACAATGCCAACGCGGCTGTGATGTGCATGTATACATTTGCATCGAACGTTCCTCTTTACTTGAAAACAAGGGGTCTCTGAAAGTGACACTGCAGCCGGTCACACCAGCAGCAGCTGCAGAAAAGGCACATGTCATTATGAAAGTGTAGCTAGTGTCCGTGCCGAATCCCAGCGAGTGCACGGGAGCCACAGACACAGAGCCGCGCTTTGGCGCCGCACGGCACGCGAAGCGTGCACAACGCTGCACTGCTCGCAGTGTGCTTCTGGCACAGCGAGCGGCGAGCGGTGGAGGGTAGTGTGCCCGTGGCGCCGCAGCCCGCCCCATCGTCCTGGACAGCACCACGCTGGGGCCCTGCCCCAACGGATGGAGCCTGCAGCCGCTCAGCTCGACGGCGCGGGCGCGGCCGGGCTAGGAGGGGCGGCAGGCAACAGCCAGCTTGTGGAGCCTCAAGCCTCTGCTGTCATCCTCCATTTCGACGTCGATTGTGAGGGGGCTCGTGAAACCGCCTGCGCACAGGGCCACGCAGAATGGTTGCAAGGAAGGCCAGGACAACGCTGTGGTGTGTGGTGCGCGGTGCGCATCCAACATGTCCTTGCAAGTGTCATGCGCCCCGCCACCCTTGACTCCTGGCGCCGCAGCTTTCTACGCTCAAGCGGAGGAGCTGCGAAACCCGCAGCTGGCCGGCAAGCCGATCGGCGTCACGCAGAAGTGGGCGTCTGCGTTGCGCCGCTGGGCTGCAGTCAAAACCCTGCCTGACGCGGCGGTTCGCTCTAATCCTGAGCTGCGTCCTGAACGATTTTTACGAGAGGTGCCAGTTTTGACAATCATCACGCTCGCGGGCGCCCTTGGCCAAGCGTCTTCCTATGCAACGCCAACACGCACACTCACACGCTCTCACGTGCATCGCCGCATTTCTTGCCTCGCACTGTCCTGCCTCGTGCCCTGCCAGGTACCTCATAGTCACCTGCAACTACCCCGCCAGGTGGGCCCCTGCATGGCAGGCGCAGCGCAGCCACCTCCACCTTCACCCTCACTCGCACCCCCTCCCTCACGAACATTTACGGTCTCCGTGCATGCTCTCCGAGCGAGGCAGTTTGCATGTGTCGGAGTCTCCCAAACAAGCCCGCTTTGCGCCTCGCTTGCGCAGGGCGGCAGGCGTAGGCAAGCTTATGGGCATATCTGAGGGCCTCAGGCGCTGCCCTAGCTTGGTGCTGGTGGGTCGACTGGGTTTGCATGGGGGCGCGCAGAGCTGCTTGGTAAGGCATATTACGCATAGGGCGCCCACCAGCATGCGTGTTGAAGAAGGCCACTTGATCAGCTGGGCCAGACATCGCTCAAGACCAGCTCAATCCTGACCAGTCGCTTGGCAAACTGCGCAAGGTCGCAACCCACACAAACCACACTTGCTTAATCTCGAACCTTCGAATAATTGATTACCAGATCCCCGGGGAGGACCTGACCCCATACCGCGCCGCCTCGAAAGCCATCTCTGCGGTGCTGCAGCGCTTCGGCCCTGCGCAGCGCCTCGGCATGGACGAGCTGTTTGTCGACGCGACCCAAGTGAGCGCGGGTCTTGGCGGCTGCCTTGAACCGGGAAACCGCAGCATACCAGCAGCCAAAGGAGGGATGAAGGGTGCACAAACGCGGGCTGCCCCGATGCGCGAACTGGTGTTCCTGCTGCTGCAGGCAGTGAGCATCCCGCTTGTTCAGCAACGCGCATGCGACTTGAACACCTTTGCGCCCAACCCCACGCATCGTCAGGAGGTGGAGGCCCGCCTCCGCGCGTGGGGCGGGCGGCCGCCGCCGGGGCTCACGTGGTGCGGCCACCTCCATTCAGGGTCTGCGCCACTAATCGCGGACAGCCGGCACCGGCCCCAAGACCTGCGTGCGCCGCCGGGAAAGAGTGCAGGCCGGCACGAGCAGCGGCAGGGGCAGGAGGCGAAGCAGGAGCAGCAGCAGCAGCGGCAGCAGCAGCAGGTGCAGCAGGTGCAGCAACAGCAGCATCAGCAGCAACAGCAGCAGTTGGAGAGCCAGGAGGGCAGGGCTGAAGGATGGCAGCTTGAGGATGAGAGGGTGCTCGAGGCCTTCGAGCAGCAGCAGCAGGAGCAGGAGCAGCGACAGCAGCAGCAGCAGCAGCAGCACCAGCAGCAGCAGCACCGCGAGGTAGCAGACGACGCGCTCCTTGGGCAGCCATGGCAGGTATCAGCAACGCAGCAGCCGGCGGCCTGGGTCGCACGGCTGATGGTGGGGAGCGCCATAGCACAGGAGGCACGTGCGGCGGTCAAGGCAGAGACTGGCTTCCGCTCTTCCGCTGGTGAGCCCGTGCCTCGGCCCAGCCGCGCGTCCATAACCCACAGATGAACACAGGCGCGCCTCAATCATAGCGCACATACAGCAGCCGTCTGCACCGGTCCCAATTGCATACACAAAGCAAGCACAAGCACCAAATGGCACGTGCACGAGCGCACCGCTTTGTCAGCCCACATCAACCCCCGGCTGCCCTTCCCACCGCATGCACATCGCCGCGCCGACCACCTCTTTGATTTCCGCCAAAAAAGGCATTGCCTGCAACAAGCTCCTGGCCAAGCTAGTCAGCGGCGTTCACAAACCAGATGACCAGACCATCCTGCCACCACCGGAGGCCTGGGTGAGGCGCACGCGGTGACAAGGCCCTTCTCGTGCCCGGCCCGCCCCGCCGCCTCTCGTTCGCGCTGCGGGGCTCCGGCTGCGGGGCGCGCCGCGGACCACAACGTGATGCAGTCAGGGTGTTTTCTGCTTCGTGCCGCCTCCAAGTTTCAGCGTCCTGGCATTGCGTTACACCCGTCTCCCCCCCCCCTGAGGAGCGGTTGACGTGAAGGGCTGGGCCTGCGCGACGCAACCCTGATGCAGGGCACGCTGCATACGCTGCATTTTGCACTCTGCGCCCGCAGGCCTTCCTGGAGCCGCTACCAGTGCGCGCGCTGCCAGGCATCGGCTACAAGCTGGCGCAGCAGCTGGCGCAGCTGGGCGTGGCCACGGTGGCCGAGCTGCGGCGCGTCAGCTTGCAGCGGCTGACCGCCACCCTAGGGGAGAGCCAGGGTGCGCCGGCCCCGCCTTCGGCTGCTTTTTGGGGATTCTGAGAACTGGAGTTATGAGAACTGGCTGATGACATGAGCAGCTATACCGGCTGGTCTGTTTGCTGTTGGGCGATGCTATGGCCTCAGGCCCTGGTTTTTGAAAGAGCATGGTGCCAGGGGTCTCCTTTGTTATTGTTAGTGTGGCTTGGGTGCGCTAGGCGAGGCAGGGAAGGGAGGAACATCTAGACCATACTGTGCTCTCGCCCCTGCAGGCGCCATGGTGCACGGGCTGTGCCGCGGGCTAGACCCCTCACTGGTGCGGCCGTCCACCGCGCCCAAGAGCATCACCGTGGAGGACTCGTTCGCGGGGTGCGCCACCTGGGAGGCCGTGCGCGCGGTGCTGCAGGTGAGAGGCGACGGCCCCAGGCGCACTAGTTCGTCACAGGATATGAGCACTCCCCGCGTGCTGAGAGAAAAGGCTGGGGATGTGTGTATTGCCCGGCAGGGCTGTTGCTGCAAGGATGACGCGCTCAGCCAGCAAATGGGTGTGTTAGGTTGGTCAGGAGGTCCAGGGCGCATGATGCACACTCTGAATTGGGAAACTGGACCAAAGCATCGACACCCATGGGGGCGGCTCAGCCTCTCATCACGTGCCTCACTCATGTCTACCCCTGAATTCTTCCCTGAGCCCCAAAACCATCTCATGCCCCCCTAAATTCCGAAATTGTGAAGGTGCTCGCGCCAGACCTTCTGGCCCGCATCCACGAGGAGTGGCACGAGCGCCGCCGCCGCCCCCACACGCTCACCGTCCGCTGGCGCAGCAAGGGCGCCGGCTGGCAGCGCGCCGGCGCGAGCGTCCCCATGCCGCTGCCTGGCCCGCTGGCGGGCCCTCCCGGCCAGAAAGAGGCGGACGCACTTGTGAGGGCGGCGCTGGGGCTGCTGAGGCAGCAGCTGCGCGGCAGCTTCGACCTGTCTCTCATAAATCTTGGGGCCACCAACATCAAGGACGAGGGGCCGGGGCCGGGGGCGTTCGACACGGGCGCCTTCGCTCGGCTGCTTGGTGGAGGCGGCGGCGGCGGCGGCGGCAGCGCAGTGGTAAGGGAGCAGCGGCCAGCGGCGGCCCCCTCAGCAGCCGGCAGCAGCGCGGCTGCAGACAGCGCGGCGGGGCCGCGAGCTGCAAGCTTGGAAAACGTCGCGAACGGGGCGAGTGCTGTTGGTGTGCCCAACTGGGCTGTCGAGCTTCAGGCACGGCTCGCTGGCGCAGAGTTTGGACCCAGCTCCTCCAGTCACTCAGCACCACTGGCAGATTCGACGCCGCAGCAGCCAGAGCGGCCGGCAGGTGTGCAGCCGGCGGGGCTTGCGGCTGCAACAGCAGCGGCAGCGACGGCGGCGGCGGCGGCGGTGCAGCGGCGTGACTATAGGCGCAGCCCGGGTGGTGGTGGCGGCGGCGGCGGCGCAGCTGCAAGGGTCCTGTCAAAGAGCGACGAGCGGCGGCTGAGGGAGCAGGCCCAGCAGCATGGGGTTATGTTGGACCACAACGGCCAGCAGCAGGCCCCTCATCACTTGCCAAGAAGGTGGCAGCAGCACCACCAACAGCAGCAGCAACAGCAGCAGCAGCAGACGCAGCAGCAGCAGCAGCAGCAGCAGCAGCAGCCACAGCAGCAGGAGCAGCAGCAGCAGCAGCAACAGCCGCAACAGCAAGACAGTTATCACCATAATCATCATCATTATTATCATCATCATCATCATCATCAGCAGCAGCAGCAGCAGCAGCAGCAGCAGCAGCAGACAGCGGCAGGTCAGCTATGGCAGCAACAGCAGCGCCCGCGGCAGCTGTTTGGACCTCACTCCTTGGGCCGAGACCAGCAGGAGCAGCGCCCCACAAAGCAGCAGCGGCAGGAGCCTGTCATCCTTTCACAAGAGGAGCGCGGCGCAGCATCCATGCACTGGCAGCTCGCTCAACCGCAGGGACCCATGGCAGGCGGCCCCTCGGCGCAACCTGCAGCAGCACCAGGTTCTGTGACGGCTGCGGCTGCCGCGTCCCCGTTGGTCAACACCGGGTCCCAAGGCAGTGCGGGTGCGGCCGGTTCTCAAGGGCACTCGGGCTTGTCCCAGGCGGCGGCAGCTACGGCGGTGTTTGATCTGGTCAGTATTGGGGACGAGGTCGTGGGGTCTGTCCTGGTGGTAGAGGCAGACGAGGATTGGCCGGATGAAGATGGAATGGAGGAGGGCTGTGAGGGGCGGGGGGAGGATGCCCTTGGAATGGCGCTGCTCGCGGAGGTGTCCTGATGCGGGTTCCTCGATACAACCTGCGCGCCGTGATGCGCTTGTGGCATTGGCATTCAAAGCCTGTTCGCACACAGGCCAAATGTGTAAACCTGGCTTTCATCAATGCACACATTTGACAAGACCTTTCCAATGCTGTCCCCATCAATTATGTCGCTCACAAGCCGACCACCTGCAGTGCAGACTCTCTGTTGGGTGGTGACTGGCCATAGTGCGCAGAGCAGAGACGGTCAAACAGTTGACTGGGTTGGAGCCCCAACACCTGATAATGATGCGCGCCTTCCAATTCGCTCGTGTAGCAACTCGTTGATCTGTTTGTAGCTTTGTACCTTAACAATATCGCGCTGTCCAACTCAAGGCTGCCAGCTTGGTGCCAGATCACAACGCAGGACCAGCGAGCTGGCACACACTTGTAGTGTTTTATTAGTGATTTCACAACAGCACTTATGGAACAAGCTGCAAGCTTCTTCACCGTGATGGCGAGCGGTCAGCTGGAATCAGGAGAGGTTCGTCTTCTCGTGTACCAATACAAAAGTAATGCAGTCCTTGAATGATATGATCAAAGGATAAGATCAGAGAACAGTGTGCAGATGCCCTCTTCATGTGTTTAGATTGCGATCGCTGGTGCTGCTGCTGCTGCTGACATGCCGGTCCCACCCACTGCCCCAACCAACCACAGATCCCAGGCTGCGACACAGCATACTGCAAGTTTGAGATGGTGGCGGGGGAGGACTGGCAGCTGCTGGACGGGATGGAAAGCGGCATCACGCAGGTGGCGAGGCAGCCGAAAGGTGAGGCGCACCGGCACGCACAGAGGTCAGCAGCCAGACCCTGCGTGTCGCGTTGGCCCAGTGGCCTGTTGGGCTTGCAGAGAAGGGCTGCTATCTGACCAGCCGCACAATTGAGGTATGATTTAGGTTTTCGCTCTCAGGCGTGGGTAAGCGTGACGCGGGCCTGAGCTATGGAAGCATGCCCGAACGCGCGCTCCCCGCTCTGCCACCACCTCCACCTCCTCCACCCTCACCACCACCACCACCAC